>NW_027592757.1:0-10000 GCF_964213995.1 Mustelus asterias
TAAGCAACCAGCCTGGGAAAAGATCAACCAACCGCGGGGGGAACTCATTAACCAGTTTCCTGGGAACTCATTAACCAGTTTCGTGGGAACTCATTAACCAGTTTCGGGAAAACCTCCACCAAAGGCGGGGAAAGCATGAACCAACGGCGGGGAAGCCATTGTCCAACCGGGGGGAGCACATTAAGCAGCTGCCCTTAGTATCAGGAGCAGCGGGGTACAAATGAACCAGCAGCGGGGAAAACAACTTCGTGGGAACTCATTAACCAGTTTCGTGGGAACTCATTAACCAGTTTCGGGGGAACTCATTAACCAGTTTCGGGAAAACTTCCACCAAAGGCGGGGAAAGCATCAACCAACGGCCGGGAAGCCATTGTCCAACAGTGGGGAGCACATTAAGCAGCTGCCCTTAGTATCAGGAGCAGCGGGGATCAGATTAAGCAACAGCCGGGAAAAGATCAGCCAACCGCGGGGGAACTCATTAACCAGTTTCCTGGGAACTCATTAACCAGTTTCGTGGGAACTCATTAACCAGTTTCGGGAAAACCTCCACCAAAGGCGGGGAAAGCATGAACCAACGGCGGGGAAGCCATTGTCCAACCGGGGGGAGCACATTAAGCAGCTGCCCTTAGTATCAGGAGCAGCGGGGATCAGATTAAGCAACAGCCGGGAAAAGATCAGCCAACCGCGGGGGAACTCATTAACCAGTTTCCTGGGAACTCATTAACCAGTTTCGGGAAAACTTCCACCAAAGGCGGGGAAAACATGCACCAACGGCGGGGAAGCCTTTGTCCAACAGGGGGAGCACATTAAGCAGCTGCCCTTAGTATCAGGAGCAGCGGGGTACAAATGAACCAGCAGCGGGGAAAACAACTTCGTGGGAACTCATTAACCAGTTTCGTGGGAACTCATTAACCAGTTTCGGGAAAACGTCCACCAAAGGCGGGGAAAGCATCAACCAACGGCGGGGAAGCCATTGTCCAACAGTGGGGAGCACATTAGGCAGCTGCCCTTAGTATCAGGAGCAGCGGGGATCAGATTAAGCAACAGCCGGGAAAAGAACAGCCAACCGCGGGGGAACTCATTAACCAGTTTCGTGGGAACTCATTAACCAGTTTCGTGGGAACTCATTAACCAGTTTCGGGAAAACGTCCACCAAAGGCGGGGAAAACATGCACCAACGGCGGGGAAGCCATTGTCCAACAGGGGGGAGCACATTAAGCAGCTGCCCTTAGTATCAGGAGCGGCGGGGATCAGATTAAGCAACAGCGGGAAAAGATCAACCAACCGCGGGGGAACTCATTAACCAGTTTCGTGGGAACTCATTAACCAGTTTCCTGGGAACTCATTAACCAGTTTCGGGAAAAATTCAACCAGAGGCGGGGGAAAGCATCAACCAACGGCGGGGAAGCCTTTGTCCAACAGGGGGGAGCACATTAAGCAGCTGCCCTTAGTATCAGGAGCAGCGGGGTACAAATGAACCAGCAGCGGGGAAAACAGCTTCGTGGAACTCATTAACCAGTTTCGGGGGAACTCATTAACCAGTTTCGGGAAAACTTCCACCAAAGGCGGGGAAAGCATGAACCAACGGCGGGGAAGGCATTGTCCAACCGGGGGGAGCACATTAAGCAGCTGCCCTTAGTATCAGGAGCAGCGGGGATCAGATTAAGCAACAGCCGGGAAAAGATCAGCCAACCGCGGGGGAACTCATTAACCAGTTTCGGGGGAACTCATTAACCAGTTTCGGGAAAACGTCCACCAAAGGCGGGGAAAACATCAACCAACGGCGGGGAAGCCTTTGTCCAACAGGGGGAGCACATTAAGCAGCTGCCCTTAGTATCAGGAGCAGCGGGGTACAAATGAACCAGCAGCGGGGAAAACAGCTTCGTGGGAACTCATTAACCAGTTTCGGGGGAACTCATTAACCAGTTTCGGGAAAACTTCCACCAAAGGCGGGGAAAGCATGAACCAACGGCGGGAAGGCATTGTCCAACCGGGGGGAGCACATTAAGCAGCTGCCCTTAGTATCAGGAGCAGCGGGGATCAGATTAAGCAACAGCCGGGAAAAGATCAGCCAACCGCGGGGGAACTCATTAACCAGTTTCCGTGGGAACTCATTAACCAGTTTCGGGAAAACTGCCACCAACGGCGGGGAAAACATGCACCAACGGCGGGGAAGCCATTGTCCAACAGGGGGGAGCACATTAAGCAGCTGCCCTTAGTATCAGGAGCAGCGGGGTACAAATGAACAAGCAGCGGGGAAAACAACTCCGTGGGAACTCATTAACCAGTTTCGTGGGAACTCATTAACCAGTTTCGGGAAAACGTCCACCAAAGGCGGGGAAAACATCAACCAGCGGCGGGGAAGCCATTGTCCAACAGGGGGGAGCGCATTAAGCAGCTGCCCTTAGTATCAGGAGCAGCGGGGTACAAATGAACCAGCAGCGGGGAAAACAACTTCGTGGGAACTCATTAACCAGTTTCGTGGGAACTCATTAACCAGTTTCGGGAAAACATCAACCAGAGGCGGGGAAAACATGCACCAACGGCGGGGAAGCCATTGTCCAACAGGGGGGAGCACATTAAGCAGCTGCCCTTAGTATCAGGGAGCAGCGGGGATCAGATTAAGCAACAGCCGGGAAAAGATCAACCAACCGCGGGGGAACTCATTAACCAGTTCCGTGGGAACTCATTAACCAGTTTCGTGGGAACTCATTAACCAGTTTCGGGAAAACGTCCACCAAAGGCGGGGAAAACATCAACCAACGGCGGGGAAGCCATTGTCCAACAGTGGGGAGCACATTAAGCAGCTGCCCTTAGTGTCAGGAGCAGCGGGGATCAGATTAAGCAACAGCCGGGAAAAGATCAGGAAACCGCGGGGGAACTCATTAACCAGTTTCGTGGGAACTCATTAACCAGTTTCGGGAAAACCTCCACCAAAGGCGGGGAAAGCATGAACCAACGGCCGGGAAGCCCTTGTCCAAAAGTGGGGAGCACATTAAGTGGCTGCCCTTAGTATCAGGAGCAGCGGGGATCAGATTAAGCAACAGCCGGGAAAAGATCAGCCAACCGCGGGGGAACTCATTAACCAGTTTCGTGGGAACTCATTAACCAGTTTCGGGAATACTTCCACCAAAGGCGGGGAAAACATGAACCAACGGCGGGGAAGCCATTGTCCAACAGTGGGGAGCACATTAAGCAGCTGCCCTTAGTATCAGGAGCAGCGGGGTACAAATGAACCAGCAGCGGGGAAAACAGCTTCGTGGGAACTCATTAACCAGTTTCGTGGGAACTCATTAACCAGTTTCGTGGGAACTCATTAACCAGTTTCGGGAAAACATCCACCAAAGGCGGGGAAAGCATCAACCAACGGCGGGGAAGCCATTGTCCAGCAGTGGGAGCACATTAAGCAGCTGCCCTTAGTATCAGGAGCAGCGGGGTACAAATGAACAAGCAGCGGGGAAAACAACTCCGTGGGAACTCATTAACCAGTTTCCTGGGAACTCATTAACCAGTTTCGGGAAACCTTCCACCAAAGGCGGGGAAAACATGCACCAACGGCGGGGAAGCCATTGTCCAACAGGGGGGAGTACATTAAGCAGCTGCCCTTAGTATCAGGAGCAGCGGGGATCAGATTAAGCAACAGCCGGGAAAAGATCAGCCAACCGCGGGGGAACTCATTAACCAGTTTCGTGGGAACTCATTAACCAGTTTCGGGAAAACATCAACCAGAGGCGGGGAAAACATGCACCAACGGCGGGAAGCCATTGTCCAACAGGGGGGAGTACATTAAGCAGCTGCCCTTAGTATCAGGAGCAGCGGGGTACAAATGAACCAGCAGCGGGGAAAACAACTCCGTGGGAACTCATTAACCAGTTTCGTGGGAACTCATTAACCAGTTTCGGGAAACCTTCCACCAAAGGCGGGGAAAACATGCACCAACGGCGGGGAAACCATTGTCCAACAGGGGGGAGCACATTAAGCAGCTGCCCTTAGTATCAGGAGCAGCGGGGTACAAATGAACCAGCAGCGGGGACAACAACTCCGTGGGAACTCATTAACCAGTTTCGTGGGAACTCATTAACCAGTTTCGGGAAACCTTCCACAAAGGCGGGGAAAACATGCACCAACGGCGGGGAAGCCATGTCCAACAGGGGGGAGCACATTAAGCAGCTGCCCTTAGTATCAGGAGCAGCGGGGATCAGATTTAGCAGCAGCCGGGAAAAGATCAGGAAACCGCGGGGGAACTCATTAACCAGTTTCGTGGGAACTCATTAACCAGTTTCGGGAAAACATCAACCAGAGGCGGGGAAAGCATCAACCAACGGCGGGAAGCCTTTGTCCAACAGGGGGGAGCACATTAAGCAGCTGCCCTTAGTATCAGGAGCAGCGGTGCACAAATGAACCAGCAGCGGGGGAAAACAGCTTCGTGGGAACTCATTAACCAGTTTCGGGGGAACTCATTAACCAGTTTCGGGAAATCTTCCACCAGAGCGCGGGAAAGCATCAACCAACGGCGGGGAAGCCTTTGTCCAACAGGGGGGAGCACATTAAGCAGCTGCCCTTAGTCTCAGGAGCAGCGGGGAACAGATTAAGCAACAGCCGGGAAAAGATCAGCCAACCGCGGGGGAACTCATTAACCAGTTTCGTGGGAACTCATTAACCAGTTTCGTGGGAACTCATTAACCAGTTTCGGGAAAACGTCCACCAAAGGCGGGGAAAGCATCAGCCAACGGCGGGGAAGCCATTGTCCAACAGTGGGGAGCACATTAAGCAGCTGCCCTTAGTATCAGGAGCAGCGGGGATCAGATTAAGCAACAGCCGGGAAAAGATCAGCCAACCGCGGGGGAACTCATTAACCAGTTTCCTGGGAACTCATTAACCAGTTTCGGGAAATCCTCCACCAAAGGCGGGGAAAGCATCGACCAACGGCCGGGAAGCCTTTGTCCAACAGTGGGGAGCACATTAAGCAGCTGCCCTTAGTCTCAGGAGCAGCGGGGTACAAATGAACCAGCAGCGGGGAAAACAACTTCGTGGGAACTCATTAACCAGTTTCGTGGGAACTCATTAACCAGTTTCGGGAAAACATCCACCAGAGGCGGGGAAAGCATCAACCAACGGCGGGGAAGCCATTGTCCAACAGGGGGCAGTACATTAAGCAGCTGCCCTAAGTATCAGGAGCAGCGGGGATCAGATTAAGCAACAGCCGGGAAAAGATCAGCCAACCGCGGGGGAACTCATTAACCAGTTTCGTGGGAACTCATTAACCAGTTTCGGGGGAACTCATTAACCAGTTTCGGGAAACCTTCCACCAAAGGCGGGGAAAACATCAACCAGCGGCGGGGAAGCCATTGTCCAACAGGCGGGAGCACATTAAGCAGCTGCCCTTAGTATCAGGAGCAGCGGGGTACAAATGAACCAGCAGCGGGGAAAACAGCTTCGTGGGAACTCATTAACCAGTTTCGGGGGAACTCATTAACCAGTTTCGGGAAAACATCAACCAGAGGCGGGGAAAGCATCAACCAACGGCGGGGAAGCCTTCGTCCAACAGGGGGGAGCACATTAAGCAGCTGCCCTTAGTATCAGGAGCAGCGGGGTGCAAATGAACCAGCAGCGGGGAAAACAACTTCGTGGGAACTCATTAACCAGTTTCGTGGGAACTCATTAACCAGTTTCGTGGGAACTCATTAACCAGTTTCGGGAAAACGTCCACCAAAGGCGGGGAAAGCATCAACCAACGGCGGGGAAGCCATTGTCCAACAGACGGGAGCACATTAAGCAGCTGCCCTTAGTATCAGGAGCAGCGGGGATCAGAGTAAGCAACAGCCGGGAAAAGATCAGCCAACCGCGGGGGAACTCATTAACCAGTTTCGTGGGAACTCATTAACCAGTTTCGGGAAAACTTCCACCAAAGGCGGGGAAAACATGCACCAACGGCGGGGAAGCCATTGTCCAACAGGGGGGAGCACATTAAGCAGCTGCCCTTAGTATCAGGAGCAGCGGGGTACAAATGAACCAGCAGCGGGGAAAAAAACTTCGTGGGAACTCATTAACCAGTTTCGTGGGAACTCATTAACCAGTTTCGGGAAAACTTCCACCAAAGGCGGGGAAAACATGCACCAACGGCGGGGAAGCCATTGTCCAACAGGGGGGAGCACATTAAGCAGCTGCCCTTAGTATCAGGAGCAGCGGGGTACAAATGAACCAGCAGCGGGGAAAACAACTTCGTGGGAACTCATTAACCAGTTTCGTGGGAACTCATTAACCAGTTTCGGGAAAACGTCCACCAAAGGCGGGGAAAGCATCAACCAACGGCGGGGAAGCCATTGTCCAACAGGGGGAAGTACATTAAGCAGCTGCCCTTAGTATCAGGAGCAGCGGGGTACAAATGAACCAGCAGCGGGGAAAGCAACTTCGTGGGAACTCATTAACCAGTTTCGTGGGAACTCATTAACCAGTTTCGGGAAAACATCAACCAGAGGCGGGGAAAGCATCAACCAACGGCGGGGAAGCCATTGTCCTACAGTGGGGAGCACATTAAGCAGCTGCCCTTAGTATCAGGAGCCGCGGGGATCAGATTAAGCAACAGCCGGGAAAAGATCAGCCAACCGCGGGGGAACTCATTAACCAGTTTCGTGGGAACTCATTAACCAGTTTCTGGGGAACTCATTAACCAGTTTCGGGAAATCCTCCACCAAAGGCGGGGAAAGCATCGACCAACGGCCGGGAAGCCTTTGTCCAACAGTGGGGAGCACATTAAGCAGCTGCCCTTAGTCTCAGGAGCAGCGGGGTACAAATGAACCAGCAGCGGGGAAAACAACTTCGTGGGAACTCATTAACCAGTTTCGTGGGAACTCATTAACCAGTTTCGGGAAAACATCCACCAGAGGCGGGTAAAGCATCAACCAACGGCGGGGAAGCCATTGTCCAACAGGGGGCAGTACATTAAGCAGCTGCCCTAAGTATCAGGAGCAGCGGGGATCAGATTAAGCAACAGCCGGGAAAAGATCAACCAACCGCGGGGGAACTCATTAACCAGTTTCGTGGGAACTCATTAACCAGTTTCGGGGGAACTCATTAACCAGTTTCGGGAAAACATCAACCAGAGGCGGGGAAAGCATCAACCAACGGCGGGGAAGCCTTCGTCCAACAGGGGGGAGCACATTAAGCAGCTGCCCTTAGTATCAGGAGCAGCGGGGTGCAAATGAACCAGCAGCGGGGAAAACAACTTCGTGGGAACTCATTAACCAGTTTCGTGGGAACTCATTAACCAGTTTCGGGAAAACATCCACCAGAGGCGGGTAAAGCATCAACCAACGGCGGGGAAGCCATTGTCCAACAGGGGGCAGTACATTAAGCAGCTGCCCTTAGTATCAGGAGCTGCGGGGATCAGACTAAGCAACAGCCGGGAAAACATTAACCAACTTCGGGGGAACTCATTAACCAATTATTTGATGACCGGTAGGCGGCGCTCTATCGGCTTCGGCGACCGGCGGGTGGCGGTTCGGGGTCGTGGCGACCCGGGGCGAGGCGGCCCGGCCGTTGAAATCGCGAAAAAACGCGTTTTTAAAAAGAACCGTCGGTCCCCATCGGGATGGATTTGACCCCCTCATGCCGCCGTCGGGACCTCTTCGGCGGCATGACTACCGGAGGTGTTCCCGCCGAGGTGGACACTTGCATTTTCTGGCACGGTGGGTTGGCGGGGTACCTGCAGAATAGCAGGAAGGCGATGGCAATGACATGTGGCAACTCATTAACCAGTTTTGACTTTGCTGCATTGAAGGCGGAAAATCGAAACAGGGCCCCGCTCGAGCCCCCAGGTCTGCCGGGACCGCACCGGGCCGCCGCCCCGACGGCCGTTCGGCCAGAATGGGCTAGTATTTCTCCGGATTTTTGGCCGTTTTTCCGACTTTTTCGGACGTCGGAAAAGCGGCGGCCTGGCCACCGGCCGCGGCCGGGGGTGCCTTCCCCTCGAGCGAGGGCCCGGAATTCACCCGTTTGCAGCCCCGGAGGAGCTCCGCCGGCGGCCGGAATGGTTGAGACCATCGGCCGCGCTGAACGGAGCTCGGGTAACTCATTAACCAAACTGGACTTGGCCCCTGGCGCAGGAGGGGGGGTCCAGGTGAGGGCTGGCAGGCCGTGGCCACCCGGCAGCAGTGATGCACCCGCGATGGCGGTAGTCCTTCCGATTCGGAGGCTCCCTGGCCCCGCAGAGCAAAAATGGGAGCCGCACGGAGCTCTATGAAGTCAGATCCGGTCGGTGGTGGCGGGGCAGGGTGCACGGTTTCCCGCAGAGCTCGGCGGATCCGTCCCGCCGAGGTGGCCACTCGCATTTTCTGGCAGGGGAGTCCCGAGGCTGGTTAACCAGTTACCCCCGGAAGTGGGGATGGAGTTGAGATTGAACCGTTTTGCGGGGCCTCCGGGCCCCTTCCCCGGTAGGACTACCGGGGCACACCCCGCCGAGGTGGCCACTTGCATTTTCTGGCACGGGGGGTTGGCGGGGTACCTGCAGAATAGCAGGAAGGCGATGGCAATGACATGTGGCAACTCATTAACCAGTTTTGACTTTGCTGCATTGAAGGCGGAAAATCGAAACAGGGCCCCGCTCGAGCCCCCAGGTCTGCCGGGACCGCACCGGGCCCGCCGCCCCGACGGCCGTTCGGCCAGATTGGGCTAGTATTTCCCCGGATTTTCGGCCGTTTTTCCGACTTTTTCGGCCGTCGGAAAAGCGGCGGCCTGGGCACCGGCCGCGGCCGGGGGTGCCTTCCCCTCGAGCGAGGGCCCGGACCTCACCCGGTTGCAGCCCCGGGTGGGGCTCCGCCGGCGGCCGGAATGGTTGAGACCATCGGCCGCGCTGAACGGAGGTCTGGTAAATCATTAACCAAACTGGACTTAGTCTCTGGCAAGAGAGATGGTCCAGCCGACGGGCACGACCGAGGGCCCGGACCTCACCCGGCTGCAGCCCCGGGTGGGGCTCCGCCGGCGGCCGGAATGGTTGAGACCATCGGCCGCGCTGAACGGAGGTCTGGTAAATCATTAACCAAACTGGACTTAGTCTCTGGCAAGAGAGATGGTCCAGCCGACGGGCACGACCGAGGGCCCGGACCTCACCCGGCTGCAGCCCCGGGTGGGGCTCCGCCGGCGGCCGGAATGGTTGAGACCATCGGCCGCGCTGAACGGAGGTCTGGTAAATCATTAACCAAACTGGACTTAGTCTCTGGCAAGAGAGATGGTCCAGCCGACGGGCACGACCGAGGGCCCGGACCTCACCCGGTTGCAGCCCCGGGTGGAGCTCCGCCGGCGGCCGGAATGGTTGAGACCATCGGCCGCGCTGAACGGAGGTCTGGTAAATCATTAACCAAACTGGACTTAGTCTCTGGCAAGAGAGATGGTCCAGCCGACGGGCACGACCGAGGGCCCCGGACCTCACCCGGTTGCAGCCCCGGGTGGAGCTCCGCCGGCGGCCGGAATGGTTGAGACCATCGGCCGCGCTGAACGGAGCTCTGGTAAATCATTAACCAAACTGGACTTAGTCTCTGGCAAGAGAGATGGTCCAGCCGACGGGCACGACCGAGGGCCCCGGACCTCACCCGGTTGCAGCCCCGGGTGGAGCTCCGCCGGCGGCCGGAATGGTTGAGACCATCGGCCGCGCTGAACGGAGCTCTGGTAAATCATTAACCAAACTGGACTTAGTCTCTGGCAAGAGAGATGGTCCAGCCGACGGGCACGACCGAGGGCCCCGGACCTCACCCGGTTGCAGCCCCGGGTGGAGCTCCGCCGGCGGCCGGAATGGTTGAGACCATCGGCCGCGCTGAACGGAGCTCTGGTAAATCATTAACCAAACTGGACTTAGTCTCTGGCAAGAGAGATGGTCCAGCCGACGGGCACGACCGAGGGCCCCGGACCTCACCCGGTTGCAGCCCCGGGTGGAGCTCCGCCGGCGGCAGGAATGGTTGAGACCATCGGCCGCGCTGAACGGAGCTCTGGTAAATCATTAACCAAA
>NW_027592757.1:17500-20000 GCF_964213995.1 Mustelus asterias
GGCCCGTCACTCCTTGAACTCGAAGGCTGCGCCGGTTGGGCCAGGCAGGAGAGCCTCACGGGGGTTGGCCCCGGGGCCGTGGCCCGTACTGACGCTGGCGCCTCCCACGCGGGTGGGAGGTCACACCGACAATTTCGCCGTACCCGTCGAACGGGCCTGGTCACCCGTACGCACGTTCCGCCGAAGCCGGGCGACGTCGATCTCGGTCCCACTCGGTTGGGCCGGCGCGCGGGCGCCGCCACCGACGAGCACGCACACGCTCGGTTGCACGCCGGCAAGTCCATGCGGGTGCCGCACACGCTACGCCTGCGCCGTTGGAAGGGCTTCGCCGTTGGCTTCGTAGGGTGTCTTTGCAGTCCGTCCGAGAGGTGGGGGCACGCACGGCAACACGGCCGGCCTGCCTGCGTGGGACGATGCGGTCCTTTCGTTCAGCGGTTCGGCGGTTTGGCCGGCGCGAGCAGACGCTCGGAGGGAGACGGTGGCGTCAGCCACGCACTCACTCCGCTTCTGCAGTCCGGTCCACTCCGCCCGTTCTAGCTGCTCGTTTGGTCCCTCGCCCGCCAGCAGACCGTTCCGCCGACGGTGCTCCTCCTCCGCAGCGACTTCTGCCTAGCCGCTCTGCCGGGTGCGATGTCACCGGCGTCCGCACCGATCCTCGGCACGGCGCGTGTGCGCACCTGTGGGCCGCCGCCCCGTGCTCCACGTCCGTCTGTGTGTGCCCGCTGTGGGGACCGTCTTCCTCTCGCCTTGGCGACGGCTTGCGGGCTGCGACGTGACCTTGCCACCGCCTTGCAGCATTACATCCGCAGTTGAAACGAAGAGAGCTGCTGCGGGCTTGGGTGCTTGTCCTGGCGGCTTGTCGACGGGACCACGGTGAACGGCCACTGTGTGACTCCGCAGGGAGACGTTCTGGTGCAGTCAGGGGCCTTTTTGTCTCCCGCCGCGGTGAAGCTTTGGTCGCATTCTAGTCACTCTCTTCAAAGCCCGGTGAGGGGTACCTGTTCATGCTCACCATTCCTCCGGCACCCGTGTGCGGAGGGTGGGTGCGAGGTTTAAAGATTCGTTGTCCGCCTGTCGGTCCGGTCTGGTCTCGTGCTGACTTGAGCGAGCGTCCACCGCGTTCGAGAGAATGTGCCTGTCCGCGGGGGCAGCCGCGCTTGCGAGCGTTCCGCCGCGCCCCCTTCCCCAGCCCGCCGAGGTTGGGGCGTGCGGGGTCGGCTTGCGCCCGTAGCGTCGGCCTGTCCTCCGCGGCTTGCACCCGACTCAGTCCGCTGCGGCCTCGCCTCGACTCTCGAGCCTACCGCCAGACGGTGACACCAGAGAACTCTGCCTCTGGCTGTTGCGGGGCGTGACGGCGCGTGGCGGGCCCCGGCCCCTCACCCACGCCGGCACTCAACGCCTGCGAGCGCCCTGATTCCTCCTTTTTTTCGCTTGATTGTCGCTCGAGTGCGTGCGCCTCCGGGCTCACGCCGTGGTACGCGCCAGGCTGGGGCTCCACCGTCACGTCGGCGGGGGAGCGTTTTGCGCGTCCCAGGATCGGGCAACCGATCCGAAACCCGATACAACTTTTAGCGGTGGATCACTCGGCTCGTGCGTCGATGAAGAACGCAGCTAGCTGCGAGAATTAATGTGAATTGCAGGACACATTGATCATCGACACTTTGAACGCACTTTGCGGCCCCGGGTTCCTCCCGGGGCTACGTCTGTCTGAGGGTCGCTTGACAATCAATCGCACTTCGCGCGCATCCGTGCGCCGAAGAGCGCGGCTGGGGTGTCGCAGAGGTGCCGTCCTCTCTGTCCCCCTAAGTGCAGACCCAGAGTAATCCGCGTCGGAGAGCTTGACCTCTTGGGTGCCGGCGTCCGCCTCCGGGCTCGTCGGCACTGCCCGCTCCCGCACTGGCCCAGCCACCTCGGGGTCGCCGGCACGGCTGTCATCGGGTTGCCAGAGAGAGAGAACGTGACTGCCTCGCTGCCGGGACCGTGTGTGCCTTCCGTTAGGCTCGGGCCAGGGGGGTTGACTCTCTGTTGATGTGTGTGTGTGGCTCGTCCACGGGAAGGATCCGCAAGAGTTGGCTCGGTTGGGTGCTCCGGCACAGAGAGTGAGAGAGTGGAGTGACTGTCCGCTGGACGTCTCCGGACACGTTGCCTCGCGTGGTCCGTGCTCGGTTGCCTGCCGGTGGGTTGCCGTGGCCGTTCAGTGCCGTCGCGTGGAGGACGGCAGCTTGACGCGTGTGACGCTTGATGCCTGGATCGGTGCTCGGTCGTGCCGTGCTTTTCTTCCCTCTGTTGCGCGTGCGAGTGCTTGCATTTTTGTCGTGGGAATCCGTGGCGGTTGGGTGTCGTTGCTTGTGTTGCGCTGGAGCTGCGGCTCCTTCCACACTCCGCAGCCCACCCTCTGCCGTTGCGGTTCTGGGGCAATGTGCCTGCGCCCGCGTTCAACGTGTGCCTTGGGTTCGAATCGTCGCAGAGCCGACTTGGCCGTGTGGTCCTCGCTCCGGTG
>NW_027592757.1:25000-37500 GCF_964213995.1 Mustelus asterias
AGGCGGGCTTAATGCGCGACTAGGGGAGCAATTTGAAAGCGTGGCCGGCGCGAGGGGCGCCTGTGCGGGCGTGGGGAGTCAATGTGGAGTGCTTGTGAGCACGGAGTGTGTAGTAAGGGTGTTTTCCTGCGCTTGCCCTGCCCCAAAGCACTTGTTTTCCCCCAGACCCAAAGTGAATTGGTTAATGAGTTCCATGTCGAAAAGTGAATTGGTTAATGAGTTCCACGTCGGCTGGCGGCGGCGGTTGGCTTTAATAACCGTAGGCGGGCTTAATGCGCGACTAGGGGTGCAATTTGAAAGTGTGGCCGGCGCGAGGGGCGCCTGTGCGGGCGTGGAGAGTCAATGTGGAGTCCTTGTGCGCACGGAGTGTTGAGTAAGGGCGTGTTTCTGCATGTGCCCTGACCCTAAGCATAACCCTAAGCCTAACTCTAAGACTAACCCAAACCCGCGCCCTAACCCTAACACAAAGCCTAACCCTAGCCCGAGCACGAGCCCTCACCCAAACCCTAGCCCTAACCCTAACCCGAACCCTAACACTAAGCCTAACCCTAGCCCGAGCACTAGCCCTCACCCTAACCCTAGCCCTAACCCTAACCCGAACCCTAACCCTAGCCCAAACCCTAACCCTAACCGTGGCCCTAACCCTAACCAAAGCCCTAGCCCTAGCCCTAACCCTAACACTAACCCTAACCCTAACCCTAACCCTAGCCCAAACCCTAACCCTAACCAAAGCGCTAACCCTAGCCCTAACCCTAACACTAACCCTAACCCTAACCCTAACCCTAGCCCAAACCCTAACCCTAACACTAACCCTAACCCTAGCCCAAACCCTAACCCTAACCGTGGCCCTAACCCTAACCAAAGCCCTAACCCTAGCCCTAACCCTAACACTAACCCTAACCCTAACACTAACCCTAGCCCTAGCCCAAAACCTAACCCAAACCCTAACCAAAGCCCTAACCCTCGCCCAAACCCTAACCCTAACCCTAACCGTGGCCCTAGCCCTAACCAAAGCCCTAACCCTAGCCCTAACCCTAACACTAACCCTAACCCTAACACTAACCCTAACCCTAGCCCAAACCCTAACCCTAACCCTGACCAAAGCCCTAACCCTAGCCCTAACCCTAACACTAACCCTAACCCTAACCCTAGCCCAAACCCTAACCCTAACCCTAACCGTGGCCCTAGCCCAAACCCTAACCCTAACCCTTACCAAAGCCCTAACCCTAGCCCTAACCCTAACACTAACCCTAACCCTAACCCTAACCCTAGCCCAAACCCTAACCCTAACCGTGGCCCTAACCCTAACCCTAACCAAAGCCCTAACCCTAGCCCTCACCCTAACACTAACCCTAACCCTAACCCTAACACTAGCCCTAACCCTAACCCTAACCCTAACCGTGGCCCTAACCCTAACCATAGCCCTAACGCTAGCCCTAACCCTAACACTAAGCCTAACCCTAGCCCGAGCCCTAGCCCTAACCCTAACCCTAGCCTAACCCTAAGCCTAACCCTAAGGGAGCAATTTGAAAGTGTGGCCGGCGCGAGGGACGCCTGTGCGGGCGTGGAGAGTCGATGTGGAGTCCTTGTGAGCATGGAGTGTGTTGTAAGGGCGTGTTTCTGCCTGTGCCTTGACCCTAACACTAACCCTAACCCTAGCGCTAACCCTAACCGTAGCCGTCACCCGAACCCTAACCCGAGCCCTAGCCCTAGCCCTAACCCTAACCCTAACCCTAACGGAGCAATTTGAAAGTGTGGCCGGCGTGAGGGGCGCCTGTGCGGGCGTGGAGAGTCAATGTGGAGTGCTTGTGAGCATGGAGTGTGTAGTAAGGGCGTGTTTCTGCCTGTGCCTTGACCCTAACCCTAACCCGAACCCTAACCCTAACCGCGGGTGCGGGGGGTTGAACAAACACCGGGGAAGCCATTAACCACCAGCGGGGAGTACATTAAGCAGTTGCCCTTAGTCTCAGGAGCAGCGGGGAACAGATTATCCAACAGCCGGGAAAACATTCACCAACTTCGGGGGAAAACATGAACGAAATATCGGGAAGACATGAACCAACGGCAGGCAAAACACTGGGGAAGCCAGGAACCAACAACGGGGAGTACACTAAGCAGCTGCCCTTAGTCTCAGGAGTAGCGGGGAAGAGATTAAGCAGCAGCCGGGAAAAGATCAGCCAACCGCGGGGGAACTCATTAACCAGTGTCGTGGGAACGCATTAACCAGTTTCGTGGGAACTCATTAACCAGTTTCGGGAAAACTTCCACCAAAGGCGGGGAAAGCATCAACCAACGGCGGGGAAGCCATTGTCCAACAGGGGGGGGGGAGCACATCAAGCAGCTGCCCTTAGTCTCAGGAGCAGCGGGGAAGAGATTAAGCAGCAGCCGGGAAAAGATCAGCCAACCGCGGGGGAACTCATTAACCAGTTTCGTGGGAACTCATTAACCAGTTTCGGGAAACCGTCCACCTAAGGCGGGGAAAACATCAAACAACGGCGGGGAAGCCATTGTCCAACAGGGGGGAGCACATTAAGCAGCTGCCCTTAGTATCAGGAGCAGCGGGGATCAGATTAAGCAACAGCCGGGAAAAGATCAGGAAACCGCGGGGGAACTCATTAACCAGTTTCGTGGGAACTCATTAACCAGTTTCGGGAAAACATCAACCAAAGGCGGGGAAAGCATCAACCAACGGCGGGGAAGCCACTGTCCAACAGTGGGGAGCACATTAAGCAGCTGCCCTTAGTCTCAGGAGCAGCGGGGATCAGATTAAGCAACAGCCTGGGAAAAGATCAACCAACCGCGGGGGAACTCATTAACCAGTTTCCTGGGAACTCATTAACCAGTTTCGTGGGAACTCATTAACCAGTTTCGGGAAAACCTCCACCAAAGGCGGGGAAAGCATGAACCAACGGCGGGGAAGCCATTGTCCAACCGGGGGGAGCACATTAAGCAGCTGCCCTTAGTATCAGGAGCAGCGGGGTACAAATGAACCAGCAGCGGGGAAAACAACTTCGTGGGAACTCATTAACCAGTTTCGTGGGAACTCATTAACCAGTTTCGGGGGAACTCATTAACCAGTTTCGGGAAAACTTCCACCAAAGGCGGGGAAAGCATCAACCAACGGCCGGGAAGCCATTGTCCAACAGTGGGGAGCACATTAAGCAGCTGCCCTTAGTATCAGGAGCAGCGGGGATCAGATTAAGCAACAGCCGGGAAAAGATCAGCCAACCGCGGGGGAACTCATTAACCAGTTTCCTGGGAACTCATTAACCAGTTTCGTGGGAACTCATTAACCAGTTTCGGGAAAACCTCCACCAAAGGCGGGGAAAGCATGAACCAACGGCGGGGAAGCCATTGTCCAACCGGGGGGAGCACATTAAGCAGCTGCCCTTAGTATCAGGAGCAGCGGGGATCAGATTAAGCAACAGCCGGGAAAAGATCAGCCAACCGCGGGGGAACTCATTAACCAGTTTCCTGGGAACTCATTAACCAGTTTCGGGAAAACTTCCACCAAAGGCGGGGAAAACATGCACCAACGGCGGGGAAGCCTTTGTCCAACAGGGGGGAGCACATTAAGCAGCTGCCCTTAGTATCAGGAGCAGCGGGGTACAAATGAACCAGCAGCGGGGAAAACAACTTCGTGGGAACTCATTAACCAGTTTCGTGGGAACTCATTAACCAGTTTCGGGAAAACGTCCACCAAAGGCGGGGAAAGCATCAACCAACGGCGGGGAAGCCATTGTCCAACAGTGGGGAGCACATTAGGCAGCTGCCCTTAGTATCAGGAGCAGCGGGGATCAGATTAAGCAACAGCCGGGAAAAGAACAGCCAACCGCGGGGGAACTCATTAACCAGTTTCGTGGGAACTCATTAACCAGTTTCGTGGGAACTCATTAACCAGTTTCGGGAAAACGTCCACCAAAGGCGGGGAAAACATGCACCAACGGCGGGGAAGCCATTGTCCAACAGGGGGGAGCACATTAAGCAGCTGCCCTTAGTATCAGGAGCGGCGGGGATCAGATTAAGCAACAGCCGGGAAAAGATCAACCAACCGCGGGGGAACTCATTAACCAGTTTCGTGGGAACTCATTAACCAGTTTCCTGGGAACTCATTAACCAGTTTCGGGAAAAATTCAACCAGAGGCGGGGAAAGCATCAACCAACGGCGGGGAAGCCTTTGTCCAACAGGGGGGAGCACATTAAGCAGCTGCCCTTAGTATCAGGAGCAGCGGGGTACAAATGAACCAGCAGCGGGGAAAACAGCTTCGTGGGAACTCATTAACCAGTTTCGGGGGAACTCATTAACCAGTTTCGGGAAAACTTCCACCAAAGGCGGGGAAAGCATGAACCAACGGCGGGGAAGGCATTGTCCAACCGGGGGGAGCACATTAAGCAGCTGCCCTTAGTATCAGGAGCAGCGGGGATCAGATTAAGCAACAGCCGGGAAAAGATCAGCCAACCGCGGGGGAACTCATTAACCAGTTTCGGGGGAACTCATTAACCAGTTTCGGGAAAACGTCCACCAAAGGCGGGGAAAACATCAACCAACGGCGGGGAAGCCTTTGTCCAACAGGGGGGAGCACATTAAGCAGCTGCCCTTAGTATCAGGAGCAGCGGGGTACAAATGAACCAGCAGCGGGGAAAACAGCTTCGTGGGAACTCATTAACCAGTTTCGGGGGAACTCATTAACCAGTTTCGGGAAAACTTCCACCAAAGGCGGGGAAAGCATGAACCAACGGCGGGGAAGGCATTGTCCAACCGGGGGGAGCACATTAAGCAGCTGCCCTTAGTATCAGGAGCAGCGGGGATCAGATTAAGCAACAGCCGGGAAAAGATCAGCCAACCGCGGGGGAACTCATTAACCAGTTTCGTGGGAACTCATTAACCAGTTTCGGGAAAACTGCCACCAACGGCGGGGAAAACATGCACCAACGGCGGGGAAGCCATTGTCCAACAGGGGGGAGCACATTAAGCAGCTGCCCTTAGTATCAGGAGCAGCGGGGTACAAATGAACAAGCAGCGGGGAAAACAACTCCGTGGGAACTCATTAACCAGTTTCGTGGGAACTCATTAACCAGTTTCGGGAAAACGTCCACCAAAGGCGGGGAAAACATCAACCAGCGGCGGGGAAGCCATTGTCCAACAGGGGGGAGCGCATTAAGCAGCTGCCCTTAGTATCAGGAGCAGCGGGGTACAAATGAACCAGCAGCGGGGAAAACAACTTCGTGGGAACTCATTAACCAGTTTCGTGGGAACTCATTAACCAGTTTCGGGAAAACATCAACCAGAGGCGGGGAAAACATGCACCAACGGCGGGGAAGCCATTGTCCAACAGGGGGGAGCACATTAAGCAGCTGCCCTTAGTATCAGGAGCAGCGGGGATCAGATTAAGCAACAGCCGGGAAAAGATCAACCAACCGCGGGGGAACTCATTAACCAGTTCCGTGGGAACTCATTAACCAGTTTCGTGGGAACTCATTAACCAGTTTCGGGAAAACGTCCACCAAAGGCGGGGAAAACATCAACCAACGGCGGGGAAGCCATTGTCCAACAGTGGGGAGCACATTAAGCAGCTGCCCTTAGTGTCAGGAGCAGCGGGGATCAGATTAAGCAACAGCCGGGAAAAGATCAGGAAACCGCGGGGGAACTCATTAACCAGTTTCGTGGGAACTCATTAACCAGTTTCGGGAAAACCTCCACCAAAGGCGGGGAAAGCATGAACCAACGGCCGGGAAGCCCTTGTCCAAAAGTGGGGAGCACATTAAGTGGCTGCCCTTAGTATCAGGAGCAGCGGGGATCAGATTAAGCAACAGCCGGGAAAAGATCAGCCAACCGCGGGGGAACTCATTAACCAGTTTCGTGGGAACTCATTAACCAGTTTCGGGAATACTTCCACCAAAGGCGGGGAAAACATGAACCAACGGCGGGGAAGCCATTGTCCAACAGTGGGGAGCACATTAAGCAGCTGCCCTTAGTATCAGGAGCAGCGGGGTACAAATGAACCAGCAGCGGGGAAAACAGCTTCGTGGGAACTCATTAACCAGTTTCGTGGGAACTCATTAACCAGTTTCGTGGGAACTCATTAACCAGTTTCGGGAAAACATCCACCAAAGGCGGGGAAAGCATCAACCAACGGCGGGGAAGCCATTGTCCAGCAGTGGGGAGCACATTAAGCAGCTGCCCTTAGTATCAGGAGCAGCGGGGTACAAATGAACAAGCAGCGGGGAAAACAACTCCGTGGGAACTCATTAACCAGTTTCCTGGGAACTCATTAACCAGTTTCGGGAAACCTTCCACCAAAGGCGGGGAAAACATGCACCAACGGCGGGGAAGCCATTGTCCAACAGGGGGGAGTACATTAAGCAGCTGCCCTTAGTATCAGGAGCAGCGGGGATCAGATTAAGCAACAGCCGGGAAAAGATCAGCCAACCGCGGGGGAACTCATTAACCAGTTTCGTGGGAACTCATTAACCAGTTTCGGGAAAACATCAACCAGAGGCGGGGAAAACATGCACCAACGGCGGGGAAGCCATTGTCCAACAGGGGGGAGTACATTAAGCAGCTGCCCTTAGTATCAGGAGCAGCGGGGTACAAATGAACCAGCAGCGGGGAAAACAACTCCGTGGGAACTCATTAACCAGTTTCGTGGGAACTCATTAACCAGTTTCGGGAAACCTTCCACCAAAGGCGGGGAAAACATGCACCAACGGCGGGGAAACCATTGTCCAACAGGGGGGAGCACATTAAGCAGCTGCCCTTAGTATCAGGAGCAGCGGGGTACAAATGAACCAGCAGCGGGGACAACAACTCCGTGGGAACTCATTAACCAGTTTCGTGGGAACTCATTAACCAGTTTCGGGAAACCTTCCACCAAAGGCGGGGAAAACATGCACCAACGGCGGGGAAGCCATTGTCCAACAGGGGGGAGCACATTAAGCAGCTGCCCTTAGTATCAGGAGCAGCGGGGATCAGATTTAGCAGCAGCCGGGAAAAGATCAGGAAACCGCGGGGGAACTCATTAACCAGTTTCGTGGGAACTCATTAACCAGTTTCGGGAAAACATCAACCAGAGGCGGGGAAAGCATCAACCAACGGCGGGGAAGCCTTTGTCCAACAGGGGGGAGCACATTAAGCAGCTGCCCTTAGTATCAGGAGCAGCGGTGCACAAATGAACCAGCAGCGGGGAAAACAGCTTCGTGGGAACTCATTAACCAGTTTCGGGGGAACTCATTAACCAGTTTCGGGAAATCTTCCACCAGAGGCGGGGAAAGCATCAACCAACGGCGGGGAAGCCTTTGTCCAACAGGGGGGAGCACATTAAGCAGCTGCCCTTAGTCTCAGGAGCAGCGGGGAACAGATTAAGCAACAGCCGGGAAAAGATCAGCCAACCGCGGGGGAACTCATTAACCAGTTTCGTGGGAACTCATTAACCAGTTTCGTGGGAACTCATTAACCAGTTTCGGGAAAACGTCCACCAAAGGCGGGGAAAGCATCAGCCAACGGCGGGGAAGCCATTGTCCAACAGTGGGGAGCACATTAAGCAGCTGCCCTTAGTATCAGGAGCAGCGGGGATCAGATTAAGCAACAGCCGGGAAAAGATCAGCCAACCGCGGGGGAACTCATTAACCAGTTTCCTGGGAACTCATTAACCAGTTTCGGGAAATCCTCCACCAAAGGCGGGGAAAGCATCGACCAACGGCCGGGAAGCCTTTGTCCAACAGTGGGGAGCACATTAAGCAGCTGCCCTTAGTCTCAGGAGCAGCGGGGTACAAATGAACCAGCAGCGGGGAAAACAACTTCGTGGGAACTCATTAACCAGTTTCGTGGGAACTCATTAACCAGTTTCGGGAAAACATCCACCAGAGGCGGGGAAAGCATCAACCAACGGCGGGGAAGCCATTGTCCAACAGGGGGCAGTACATTAAGCAGCTGCCCTAAGTATCAGGAGCAGCGGGGATCAGATTAAGCAACAGCCGGGAAAAGATCAGCCAACCGCGGGGGAACTCATTAACCAGTTTCGTGGGAACTCATTAACCAGTTTCGGGGGAACTCATTAACCAGTTTCGGGAAACCTTCCACCAAAGGCGGGGAAAACATCAACCAGCGGCGGGGAAGCCATTGTCCAACAGGCGGGAGCACATTAAGCAGCTGCCCTTAGTATCAGGAGCAGCGGGGTACAAATGAACCAGCAGCGGGGAAAACAGCTTCGTGGGAACTCATTAACCAGTTTCGGGGGAACTCATTAACCAGTTTCGGGAAAACATCAACCAGAGGCGGGGAAAGCATCAACCAACGGCGGGGAAGCCTTCGTCCAACAGGGGGGAGCACATTAAGCAGCTGCCCTTAGTATCAGGAGCAGCGGGGTGCAAATGAACCAGCAGCGGGGAAAACAACTTCGTGGGAACTCATTAACCAGTTTCGTGGGAACTCATTAACCAGTTTCGTGGGAACTCATTAACCAGTTTCGGGAAAACGTCCACCAAAGGCGGGGAAAGCATCAACCAACGGCGGGGAAGCCATTGTCCAACAGACGGGAGCACATTAAGCAGCTGCCCTTAGTATCAGGAGCAGCGGGGATCAGAGTAAGCAACAGCCGGGAAAAGATCAGCCAACCGCGGGGGAACTCATTAACCAGTTTCGTGGGAACTCATTAACCAGTTTCGGGAAAACTTCCACCAAAGGCGGGGAAAACATGCACCAACGGCGGGGAAGCCATTGTCCAACAGGGGGGAGCACATTAAGCAGCTGCCCTTAGTATCAGGAGCAGCGGGGTACAAATGAACCAGCAGCGGGGAAAAAAACTTCGTGGGAACTCATTAACCAGTTTCGTGGGAACTCATTAACCAGTTTCGGGAAAACTTCCACCAAAGGCGGGGAAAACATGCACCAACGGCGGGGAAGCCATTGTCCAACAGGGGGGAGCACATTAAGCAGCTGCCCTTAGTATCAGGAGCAGCGGGGTACAAATGAACCAGCAGCGGGGAAAACAACTTCGTGGGAACTCATTAACCAGTTTCGTGGGAACTCATTAACCAGTTTCGGGAAAACGTCCACCAAAGGCGGGGAAAGCATCAACCAACGGCGGGGAAGCCATTGTCCAACAGGGGGAAGTACATTAAGCAGCTGCCCTTAGTATCAGGAGCAGCGGGGTACAAATGAACCAGCAGCGGGGAAAGCAACTTCGTGGGAACTCATTAACCAGTTTCGTGGGAACTCATTAACCAGTTTCGGGAAAACATCAACCAGAGGCGGGGAAAGCATCAACCAACGGCGGGGAAGCCATTGTCCTACAGTGGGGAGCACATTAAGCAGCTGCCCTTAGTATCAGGAGCCGCGGGGATCAGATTAAGCAACAGCCGGGAAAAGATCAGCCAACCGCGGGGGAACTCATTAACCAGTTTCGTGGGAACTCATTAACCAGTTTCTGGGGAACTCATTAACCAGTTTCGGGAAATCCTCCACCAAAGGCGGGGAAAGCATCGACCAACGGCCGGGAAGCCTTTGTCCAACAGTGGGGAGCACATTAAGCAGCTGCCCTTAGTCTCAGGAGCAGCGGGGTACAAATGAACCAGCAGCGGGGAAAACAACTTCGTGGGAACTCATTAACCAGTTTCGTGGGAACTCATTAACCAGTTTCGGGAAAACATCCACCAGAGGCGGGTAAAGCATCAACCAACGGCGGGGAAGCCATTGTCCAACAGGGGGCAGTACATTAAGCAGCTGCCCTAAGTATCAGGAGCAGCGGGGATCAGATTAAGCAACAGCCGGGAAAAGATCAACCAACCGCGGGGGAACTCATTAACCAGTTTCGTGGGAACTCATTAACCAGTTTCGGGGGAACTCATTAACCAGTTTCGGGAAAACATCAACCAGAGGCGGGGAAAGCATCAACCAACGGCGGGGAAGCCTTCGTCCAACAGGGGGGAGCACATTAAGCAGCTGCCCTTAGTATCAGGAGCAGCGGGGTGCAAATGAACCAGCAGCGGGGAAAACAACTTCGTGGGAACTCATTAACCAGTTTCGTGGGAACTCATTAACCAGTTTCGGGAAAACATCCACCAGAGGCGGGTAAAGCATCAACCAACGGCGGGGAAGCCATTGTCCAACAGGGGGCAGTACATTAAGCAGCTGCCCTTAGTATCAGGAGCTGCGGGGATCAGACTAAGCAACAGCCGGGAAAACATTAACCAACTTCGGGGGAACTCATTAACCAATTATTTGATGACCGGTAGGCGGCGCTCTATCGGCTTCGGCGACCGGCGGGTGGCGGTTCGGGGTCGTGGCGACCCGGGGCGAGGCGGCCCGGCCGTTGAAATCGCGAAAAAACGCGTTTTTAAAAAGAACCGTCGGTCCCCATCGGGATGGATTTGACCCCCTCATGCCGCCGTCGGGACCTCTTCGGCGGCATGACTACCGGAGGTGTTCCCGCCGAGGTGGACACTTGCATTTTCTGGCACGGTGGGTTGGCGGGGTACCTGCAGAATAGCAGGAAGGCGATGGCAATGACATGTGGCAACTCATTAACCAGTTTTGACTTTGCTGCATTGAAGGCGGAAAATCGAAACAGGGCCCCGCTCGAGCCCCCAGGTCTGCCGGGACCGCACCGGGCCGCCGCCCCGACGGCCGTTCGGCCAGAATGGGCTAGTATTTCTCCGGATTTTTGGCCGTTTTTCCGACTTTTTCGGACGTCGGAAAAGCGGCGGCCTGGCCACCGGCCGCGGCCGGGGGTGCCTTCCCCTCGAGCGAGGGCCCGGAATTCACCCGTTTGCAGCCCCGGAGGAGCTCCGCCGGCGGCCGGAATGGTTGAGACCATCGGCCGCGCTGAACGGAGCTCGGGTAACTCATTAACCAAACTGGACTTGGCCCCTGGCGCAGGAGGGGGGGTCCAGGTGAGGGCTGGCAGGCCGTGGCCACCCGGCAGCAGTGATGCACCCGCGATGGCGGTAGTCCTTCCGATTCGGAGGCTCCCTGGCCCCGCAGAGCAAAAATGGGAGCCGCACGGAGCTCTATGAAGTCAGATCCGGTCGGTGGTGGCGGGGCAGGGTGCACGGTTTCCCGCAGAGCTCGGCGGATCCGTCCCGCCGAGGTGGCCACTCGCATTTTCTGGCAGGGGAGTCCCGAGGCTGGTTAACCAGTTACCCCCGGAAGTGGGGATGGAGTTGAGATTGAACCGTTTTGCGGGGCCTCCGGGCCCCTTCCCCGGTAGGACTACCGGGGCACACCCCGCCGAGGTGGCCACTTGCATTTTCTGGCACGGGGGGTTGGCGGGGTACCTGCAGAATAGCAGGAAGGCGATGGCAATGACATGTGGCAACTCATTAACCAGTTTTGACTTTGCTGCATTGAAGGCGGAAAATCGAAACAGGGCCCCGCTCGAGCCCCCAGGTCTGCCGGGACCGCACCGGGCCCGCCGCCCCGACGGCCGTTCGGCCAGATTGGGCTAGTATTTCCCCGGATTTTCGGCCGTTTTTCCGACTTTTTCGGCCGTCGGAAAAGCGGCGGCCTGGGCACCGGCCGCGGCCGGGGGTGCCTTCCCCTCGAGCGAGGGCCCGGACCTCACCCGGTTGCAGCCCCGGGTGGGGCTCCGCCGGCGGCCGGAATGGTTGAGACCATCGGCCGCGCTGAACGGAGGTCTGGTAAATCATTAACCAAACTGGACTTAGTCTCTGGCAAGAGAGATGGTCCAGCCGACGGGCACGACCGAGGGCCCGGACCTCACCCGGCTGCAGCCCCGGGTGGGGCTCCGCCGGCGGCCGGAATGGTTGAGACCATCGGCCGCGCTGAACGGAGGTCTGGTAAATCATTAACCAAACTGGACTTAGTCTCTGGCAAGAGAGATGGTCCAGCCGACGGGCACGACCGAGGGCCCGGACCTCACCCGGCTGCAGCCCCGGGTGGGGCTCCGCCGGCGGCCGGAATGGTTGAGACCATCGGCCGCGCTGAACGGAGGTCTGGTAAATCATTAACCAAACTGGACTTAGTCTCTGGCAAGAGAGATGGTCCAGCCGACGGGCACGACCGAGGGCCCGGACCTCACCCGGTTGCAGCCCCGGGTGGAGCTCCGCCGGCGGCCGGAATGGTTGAGACCATCGGCCGCGCTGAACGGAGGTCTGGTAAATCATTAACCAAACTGGACTTAGTCTCTGGCAAGAGAGATGGTCCAGCCGACGGGCACGACCGAGGGCCCCGGACCTCACCCGGTTGCAGCCCCGGGTGGAGCTCCGCCGGCGGCCGGAATGGTTGAGACCATCGGCCGCGCTGAACGGAGCTCTGGTAAATCATTAACCAAACTGGACTTAGTCTCTGGCAAGAGAGATGGTCCAGCCGACGGGCACGACCGAGGGCCCCGGACCTCACCCGGTTGCAGCCCCGGGTGGAGCTCCGCCGGCGGCCGGAATGGTTGAGACCATCGGCCGCGCTGAACGGAGCTCTGGTAAATCATTAACCAAACTGGACTTAGTCTCTGGCAAGAGAGATGGTCCAGCCGACGGGCACGACC
>NW_027592757.1:45000-46153 GCF_964213995.1 Mustelus asterias
CACGTTGTGAAGGATCTTTGTCGGCCGGGGGCCCGCCACCTCTCCGGGGAGGGCGGCCCGTCACTCCTTGAACGCGAAGGCTGGCGCCGGTTGGGCCAGGCAGGAGAGCCTCACGGGGGCCGGCCCCGGGGCCAGGTATCGGACAACCTCTCCGGGGGCCCGAACCGAAACCCGTAACACAGAATAAAAATCGTAACAAGGTTTCTGTTGGTGAACACGTTGTGAAGGATCTTTGTCGGCCGGGGGCCCGCCACCTCTCCGGGGAGGGCGGCCCGTCACTCCTTGAACTCGAAGGCTGCGCCGGTTGGGCCAGGCAGGAGAGCCTCACGGGGGTTGGCCCCGGGGCCGTGGCCCGTACTGACGCTGGCGCCTCCCACGCGGGTGGGAGGTCACACCGACAATTTCGCCGTACCCGTCGAACGGGCCTGGTCACCCGTACGCACGTTCCGCCGAAGCCGGGCGACGTCGATCTCGGTCCCACTCGGTTGGGCCGGCGCGCGGGCGCCGCCACCGACGAGCACGCACACGCTCGGTTGCACGCCGGCAAGTCCATGCGGGTGCCGCACACGCTACGCCTGCGCCGTTGGAAGGGCTTCGCCGTTGGCTTCGTAGGGTGTCTTTGCAGTCCGTCCGAGAGGTGGGGGCACGCACGGCAACACGGCCGGCCTGCCTGCGTGGGACGATGCGGTCCTTTCGTTCAGCGGTTCGGCGGTTTGGCCGGCGCGAGCAGACGCTCGGAGGGAGACGGTGGCGTCAGCCACGCACTCACTCCGCTTCTGCAGGTCCGGTCCACTCCGCCCGTTCTAGCTGCTCGTTTGGTCCCTCGCCCGCCAGCAGACCGTTCCGCCGACGGTGCTCCTCCTCCGCAGCGACTTCTGCCTAGCCGCTCTGCCGGGTGCGATGTCACCGGCGTCCGCACCGATCCTCGGCACGGCGCGTGTGCGCACCTGTGGGCCGCCGCCCCGTGCTCCACGTCCGTCTGTGTGTGCCCGCTGTGGGGACCGTCTTCCTCTCGCCTTGGCGACGGCTTGCGGGCTGCGACGTGACCTTGCCACCGCCTTGCAGCATTACATCCGCAGTTGAAACGAAGAGAGCTGCTGCGGGCTTGGGTGCTTGTCCTGGCGGCTTGTCGACGGGACCACGGTGAACGGCC
>NW_027592758.1:0-46109 GCF_964213995.1 Mustelus asterias
CACTCTCTCTCTCGCGCGCGCCTCACTCCTCTCTCTGCGCGCGCTCACTCTCTCTCTCCGCGCGCGCTCACTCTCTCTCTCGCGCGCGCTCACTCTCTCTCTCGCGCGCGCTCACTCTCTCTCTCGCGCGCGCTCACTCTCTCTCTCGCGCGCGCTCACTCTCTCTCTCGCGCGCGCTCACTCTCTCTCTCGCGCGCGCTCACTCTCTCTCTCGCGCGCGCTCACTCTCTCTCTCGCGCGCGCTCACTCTCTCTCTCGCGCGCGCTCACTCTCTCTCTCGCGCGCGCTCACTCTCTCTCTCGCGCGCGCTCACTCTCTCTCGCGCGCGCTCACTCTCTCTCTCGCGCGCGCTCACTCTCTCTCTCGCGCGCGCTCACTCTCTCTCTCGCGCGCGCTCACTCTCTCTCTCGCGCGCGCTCACTCTCTCTCTCGCGCGCGCTCACTCTCTCTCTCGCGCGCGCTCACTCTCTCTCTCGCGCGCGCTCACTCTCTCTCTCGCGCGCGCTCACTCTCTCTCTCGCGCGCGCTCACTCTCTCTCTCGCGCGCGCTCACTCTCTCTCTCGCGCGCGCTCACTCTCTCTCTTCGCGCGCGCTCACTCTCTCTCTCGCGCGCGCTCACTCTCTCTCGCGCGCGCTCACTCTCTCTCTCGCGCGCGCTCACTCTCTCTCTCGCGCGCTCTCTCGCGCGCGCTCACTCTCTCTCTCGCGCGCGCTCACTCTCTCTCTCGCGCGCGCTCACTCTCTCTCTCGCGCGCGCTCACTCTCTCTCTCGCGCGCGCTCACTCTCTCTCGCGCGCGCTCACTCTCTCTCTCTCGCGCGCGCTCACTCTCTCTCTCGCGCGCGCTCACTCTCTCTCTCGCGCGCGCTCACTCTCTCTCTCGCGCGCGCTCACTCTCTCTCTCGCGCGCGCTCACTCTCTCTCTCGCGCGCGCTCACTCTCTCTCTGCGCGCGCTCACTCTCTCTCTCGCGCGCGCTCACTCTCTCTCTCGCGCGCGCTCACTCTCTCTCTCGCGCGCGCTCACTCTCTCTCTCGCGCGCGCTCACTCTCTCTCTCGCGCGCGCTCACTCTCTCTCTCGCGCGCGCTCACTCTCTCTCGCGCGCGCTCACTCTCTCTCTCGCGCGCGCTCACTCTCTCTCTCGCGCGCGCTCACTCTCTCTCTCCGCGCGCGCTCACTCTCTCTCTCGCGCGCGCTCACTCTCTCTCTCGCGCGCGCTCACTCTCTCTCTCGCGCGCGCTCACTCTCTCTCTCGCGCGCGCCACTCTCTCTGCGCGCGTCCTCTCTCTCTCGCGCGCGCTCACTCTCTCTCTCGCGCGCGCTCACTCTCTCTCTCGCGCGCGCTCACTCTCTCTCTCGCGCGCGCTCACTCTCTCTCTCGCGCGCGCTCACTCTCTCTCTCGCGCGCGCTCACTCTCTCTCTCGCGCGCGCTCCACTCTCTCTCGCGCGCGCTCACTCTCTCTCTCGCGCGCGCTCACTCTCTCTCTCGCGCGCGCTCACTCTCTCTCTCGCGCGCGCTCACTCTCTCTCTCGCGCGCGCTCACTCTCTCTCTCGCGCGCGCTCACTCTCTCTCTCGCGCGCGCTCACTCTCTCTCTCGCGCGCGCTCACTCTCTCTCTCGCGCGCGCTCACTCTCTCTCTCGCGCGCGCTCACTCTCTCTCTCGCGCGCGCTCACTCTCTCTCGCGCGCGCTCACTCTCTCTCTCGCGCGCGCTCACTCTCTCTCTCGCGCGCGCTCACTCTCTCTCTCGCGCGCGCTCACTCTCTCTCTCGCGCGCGCTCACTCTCTCTCTCGCGCGCGCTCACTCTCTCTCTCGCGCGCGCTCACTCTCTCTCTCGCGCGCGCTCACTCTCTCTCTCGCGCGCGCTCACTCTCTCTCTCGCGCGCGCTCACTCTCTCTCTCGCGCGGCCACTCTCTCTCTCGCGCGCGCTCACTCTCTCTCTCGCGCGCGCTCACTCTCTCTCTCGCGCGCGCTCACTCTCTCTCTCGCGCGCGCTCACTCTCTCTCTCGCGCGCGCTCACTCTCTCTCTCGCGCGCGCTCACTCTCTCTCTCGCGCGCGCTCACTCTCTCTCTCGCGCGCGCTCACTCTCTCTCTCGCGCGCGCTCACTCTCTCTCTCGCGCGCGCTCACTCTCTCTCTCGCGCGCGCTCACTCTCTCTCTCGCGCGCGCTCACTCTCTCTCTCGCGCGCGCTCACTCTCTCTCTCGCGCGCGCTCACTCTCTCTCTCGCGCGCGCTCACTCTCTCTCTCGCGCGCGCTCACTCTCTCTCTCGCGCGCGCTCACTCTCTCTCTCGCGCGCGCTCACTCTCTCTCTCGCGCGCGCTCACTCTCTCTCTCGCGCGCGCTCACTCTCTCTCTCGCGCGCGCTCACTCTCTCTCTCGCGCGCGCTCACTCTCTCTCTCGCGCGCGCTCACTCTCTCTCTCGCGCGCGCTCACTCTCTCTCTCGCGCGCGCTCACTCTCTCTCTCGCGCGCGCTCACTCTCTCTCGCGCGCGCTCACTCTCTCTCTCGCGCGCGCTCACTCTCTCTCTCGCGCGCGCTCACTCTCTCTCGCGCCTCACTCTCTCTCGCGCGCGCTCACTCTCTCTCTCGCGCGCTCACTCTCTCTCTCGCGCGCGCTCACTCTCTCTCTCGCGCGCGCTCACTCTCTCTCTCGCGCGCGCTCACTCTCTCTCTCGCGCGCGCTCACTCTCTCTCTCGCGCGCGCTCACTCTCTCTCTCGCGCGCGCTCACTCTCTCTCTCGCGCGCGCTCACTCTCTCTCTCGCGCGCGCTCACTCTCTCTCTCGCCGCGCTCACTCTCTCTCTCGCGCGCGCTCACTCTCTCTCTCGCGCGCGCTCACTCTCTCTCTCGCGCGCGCTCACTCTCTCTCTCGCGCGCGCTCACTCTCTCTCTCGCGCGCGCTCACTCTCTCTCTCGCGCGCGCTCACTCTCTCTCTCGCGCGCGCTCACTCTCTCTCTCGCGCGCGCTCACTCTCTCTCTCGCGCGCGCTCACTCTCTCTCTCGCGCGCGCTCACTCTCTCTCTCGCGCGCGCTCACTCTCTCTCTCGCGCGCGCTCACTCTCTCTCTCGCGCGCGCTCACTCTCTCTCTCGCGCGCGCTCACTCTCTCTCTCGCGCGCGCTCACTCTCTCTCTCGCGCGCGCTCACTCTCTCTCTCGCGCGCGCTCACTCTCTCTCTCGCGCGCGCTCACTCTCTCTCTCGCGCGCGCGCACTCTCTCTCTCGCGCGCACTCTCTCTCTCTCGCGCCACTCACTCTCTCCTCTCTCTCGCGCACTCACTCTCTCTCTCTCGCGCACTCACTCTCTCTCTCTTGCACGCACTCACTCTCTCTCTCTTGCACGCACTCACTCTCTCTCTCTTGCACGCACTCACTCTCTCTCTCTTGCACGCACTCACTCTCTCTCTCTTGCACGCACTCACTCTCTCTCTCTTGCACGCACTCACTCTCTCTCTCTCTCACTCTCTCTCGCCTCACTCTCTCTCTCTTGCGCGCACTCACTCTCTCTCTCTTGCACGCACTCACTCTCTCTCTCTTGCACGCACTCACTCTCTCTCTCTCGCGCGCACTCACTCTCTCTCACTCTCTCTCGCGCACTCACTCTCTCTCTCGTGCGCACTCACTCTCTCTCACTCTCTCTCTCTCTCGCGCGCACTCACACTCTCTCTCTCTCTCTCGCGCGCACTCTCTCTCTCTCTCGTGCGCACTCACTCTCTCTCTCTCGCGCGCACTCACTCTCTCTCTCTCTCGCGCGCACTCAATCTCTCTCGCGCGCACTCACTCTCTCTCTCTCTCTCTCCGCGCGCACTCACTCTCTCTCTCTCTCGCGCGCACTCACTCTCTCTCTCTCTCTCTCGCGCGCACTCACTCTCTCTCTCTCGCGCGCACTCACTCTCTCTCTCTCTCGCGCGCACTCACTCTCTCTCACTCTCTCTCTCTCTCGCGCGCACTCACACTCTCTCTCTCTCTCTCGCGCGCACTCACTCTCTCTCTCTCTCTCGTGCGCACTCACTCTCTCTCTCTCTCTCGCGCGCACTCACTCTCTCTCGCGCGCACTCACTCTCTCTCTCTCTCGCGCGCACTCACTCTCTCTCGCGCGCACTCACTCTCTCTCTCTCTCGCGCACTCACTCTCTCTCTCTCGCGCGCACTCACTCTCTCTCTCTCACGCGCACTCACTCTCTCTCTCTCGCGCGCACTCACTCTCTCTCTCTCGCGCGCACTCACTCTCTCTCTCTCTCTCTCTCTCGCGCGCACTCACTCTCTCTCTCTCTCGCGCGCACTCACTCTCTCTCTCTCTCTCGCGCGCACTCACTCTCTCTCTCTCGCGCGCACTCACTCTCTCTCTTTCTCTCGTGCGCACTCACTCTCTCTCTCTCTCGCGCGCACTCTCTCTCTCTCGCGCGCACTCACTCTCTCTCTCTCTCTCGCGCGCACTCACTCTCTCTCTCTCGCGCGCGCGCACTCACTCTCTCTCTCTCTCTCTCTCGCGCGTGCACTCACTCTCTCTCTCTCTCTCGCGCGCGCACTCACTCTCTCTCTCTCTCGCGCGCGCACTCACTCTCTCTCTCTCTCTCGCGCGCGCACTCACTCTCTCTCTCTCTCTCGCGCGCGCACTCACTCTCTCTCGCGCGCACACACACACAACCTGACACATTCCTTTTGGGACAGATGGCAACCTCTTCAATTTGCAAAGGATCAGAGTTTGCACAAAGGTTACGGAACAGCTATTGAGTGAACTCTTATTTGCAGACGACAGCTTCTCTTGAAGCACATACTCCAGAGGACATTCAGCTGATCGCTGTGTTCTAGCCTCGGAACTCTTTGGCCTGACGAGTCTGAAGAAGACAGAGATCTTGTATCAGTGCATCCCTGGCCACACAACCCTGCATTCAGTACAAACATTTTACTATCCTGGGAGTATCGTCTCCAATAACATTACACTGAATCACAAAGTCAGACATCGCCTGGGAAAAGCAAGCTCAGCGTTTGGCAGGTTGACACACACATCTCTGAATAAAAATCAAAGTCTCCCAGGCAATGGTTCTTGCATCACTGCTTTATGGATGAGAGACTTGGACAACCTACCATCATCACATCAAACAACTGGAATTGAGATCCATTAGTACCATTGGGCGTCAGGACAAAATCCCCAACTCTTGTGCCGCATACCTGGCATTGTGAACGTGCTCATCAGAGCTGAGCTTCAGTGGGAGGGGGGGGGGGGGCGGGGGAGCGGATTTGAGGAGAACTTTCAAGATAGAGTGCGGCGCAAAGCCAATGTCTTCATCCATCCCTCCAATATTGACTACATGTGCAGTGTTTGCAATAGGTTATGCAAATCGAGACTTAAACTAATGCCACACATGAGATGCCATCAACCCTGACTGTAAACCGGTCTTTTTGCTCAGTTGAAATGACAAGCATCCATCACGTTGGCTCCCAAAGCCTGTCATTTACCATTGCCCATAGATACCTTCATAGTCTGTTTTCCCCTTCTCGAAAACTTCTCTCGTGTAAGCAGTCCTCCAGGGATTTGTTCTGACTGGGCTTCTTTTACACTTCCAGCTCCTCTCTTTGCCCTGCTGTTTTGTGGCCATTCCTCAGTGTTTGAAGCTCTGGAATTCCCTCCCTCAACCACTCGGTGACCATCCTTAAAACGCCTCGAGACATTAACTCTATTTGCTCTACCTACAAATGCTGCCAGACCTGCTGTGTTTTTCTGGTATCCGCTGTTTAAAACCCGTCTCTGACAGCCAGTACCTTTTGCTTGTTCATCCATTTTCTGATTAGAACCATAGAACATTATAGCACAGAAACAGGCCTTTTGGCTCTTCTTGGCTGTGCCGAACCATTTTTCTGCCTAGTCCCACTGACCTGCAGCTGGACCATATCCCTCCACACCCCTCTCATCCATGTACCTGTCCAAGTTTTTGTTAAATGTTAAAAGTGAGCCCCCATTCACCACTTTATCCGGCAGCTCATTCCACACTCCCACCACTCTCTGTGTGAAGAAGCCCCCCCTAATGTTCCCTTTAAACTTTACCCCTTCACCCTTAACCCATGCCCTCTGGTTTTTTTCTCCCCTAGCCTCAGTGGAAAAAGCCTGCTTGCATTCACTCTATCTATACCCATCAAAATCTTATACACCTCTATCAAATCTCCCCTCATTCTTCTACGCTCCAGGGAATAAAGTCCTAACCTATTCAACCTTTCTCTGTAACTCAGTTTCTCAAGTCCCGGCAACATCCTTGTACACCTTCTCTGCACTCTTTCAACCTTATTAATATCCTATCTGTAATTAGGTGACCAAAACTGCACACAATACTCTAAATTTGGCCTCACCAATGTCTTATACAACCTCGCCATAACATTCCAACTCTTATACTCAATACTTTGATTTATAAAGGCCAATGAACCAAAAGCACTCTTCACGATCCTATCTACCTGTGATGCCACTATTAGGGAATTATGTATCTGTACTCCCAGATCCCTCTGTTCTACTGCACTCTTCAGTGTCCCACCATTTACCTTGTATGTTCTACCTTGGTTTGTCCTTCCAAAGTGCAATACCTCACACTTGTCTGCATTAAACTCCATCTGCCATTTTTCTAGCTGGTCCAAATCCCTCTGCAAGCTTTGAAAACCTTCCTCACTGTCCACTACACCTCCAATCTTTGTATCATCAGCAAACTTGCTGATCCAATTTACCACATTATCATCCAGATCATTGATATAGATGACAAACAACAATGGACCCAGCACTGATCCCTGTGGCACACCACTAGTCACAGGCCTCCACTCAGAGAAGCAATCCTCCACTACCACTCTCTGGCTTCTTCCATTGAGCCAGTGTCTAATCCAATTTACTACCTCTCCATGTATACCTAGCGATTGAACCTTCCTAACTAACCTCCCATGAGGGACCTTGTCAAAGGCCTTACTGAAGTCCATGTAGACAACATCCACTGCTTTCCCTTCATCCACTTTCCTGGTAACCTCCTCGAAAAACTCTAATAGATTGGTTAAATATGACCTACCACGCACAAAGCCATGTTGACTCTCCCTAATAAGTCCCTGTCTATCCAAATATTTGTAGATCCTATCTCTTAGTACTCCTTCCAATAATTTACCTACTACTGACGTCAGACTTACCGGCCTATAATTTCCCGCATTACTTTTTGAGCCTTTTTTAAACAACGGAACAATATGAGCTATCCTCCAATCATCCGGCACCTCACCCGTGGATACCGATATTTTAAATATATCTGCCAGGGCCCCTACAATTTCAACACTAGTCTCCTTCAAGGTCCGAGAGAATACCCTGTCCAGTCCTGGGGATTTATCTACTCTGATTTGCCTCAAGACAGCAAGCACCTCCTCCCCTTTAATCTGTATAGGTTCCATGACCCCCCTACTTGTTTGCCTTATTTCCATAGACTCCATGCCAGTTTCCTTAGTAAATACGGATGCAAAAAACCCATTTGATATCTCCCCCATTTCTTTTGGTTCCATACATAGCCGACCACTCTGATCTTCAAGACCAATTTTATCCCTTACTATCCTTTTGCTCTTTATATACCTGTAGAAGCTCTTAGGAGTATCCTTCACCTTGTCTGCCAAAGCAACCTCATGTCTTCTTTTAGCCCTCCTGATTTCTTTCTTAAGTAGTTTCTTGCACTTTTACACCTCCTGAGAAACCATTTTCCATGATTAATAAAAGTAAGTGTGCTTTCTTTTCTTTTTCTTTCATTCCCTCTCTCCCTTTGGCTTTTTTTCTCTTCCTTGCTCTTTTTCGTTCACTCTTGCCCTTTTCATCCCTCTTTTTCCTCTCCGCTACAACTTTTTAGTTAAACAATTCATCCAAATGCATTGCAATCCAAACACACACACTACAATCCCGATGCATTATAATTTCACAATGATAACTTATTAAAACACCGTGCTGATTTAATCACAATATCAACAGCAAATATACCTTCCTTAATGCAAACAACCTCCCTTCCAATGAAAATAGAGTCCATTGTAAGCTAAGTTATCTGTCACCTTCCGTGGTGTCACCTTCTAGGACACACCAGTCCCAACCGGGAAAACAGTTTTCACACAAGTCCCAACGGGGGACAATAGTTGGGACTACAGAAGGAATTAATTGTCTTTGAATGACATTGAGATTATGAAAGGTGTCAGGAGTTGTGTAAATGTCAGTATTGTGGTTCTGCTACTAACCTCATTACCCTGAGGTTTTGGACTAGGGATCTGGTGACACTCATTCAAAACGCACCTCAGCAGCTGGGTAAATGTAAATTCAGTTAATTAAAGAAAGCTGGGATAGTTTAGTGATGCTGAACATGAAATTGCCAATTGTTATAGAAGCCCCCCTGATTCTCTCATGTCATTGAGGGAAGGAAGCCTGTTAGTGACTCCTGGCCCGCAGCAATGTGGTTGACTCCTGACTGACTGCGGGAATGGCTCAGAAAACCCCTTGGTTATGTTTAAAAGTACAGCTCCGTGCCACCATCCCTAGGGCAGTTAGAGATGGATAATAAATTCTGACTTGTCAGTGACGCTCGGATGTGCTGACTGAGTGAGTAACAATGTAGAAGCTGATCTTTTTTTATTCCTCCTGTCACAGACAGCCTGCTGAGATTTGGTGTGTCCCTGCACTCTTGGGGCACAGTGTTGTAATCGAGCATCTGTGAAAGTAGTGTTTCCCCTTTAACGTGTCCTGGTGTTGCTCCATTAGCAGCAGCTGCGAGTTTACACAAACCATATCGCTCCACACAAACAACTCCTTTGAAGGAAGTCCGAGGTTTCTGAGGATTGAAGTCTAGTTCCTTTTTCTGTAAGGCTGGGGCTCCTGGTTTTCTTCCAATTCCTGAGCCTTGTGGAGCCCTCGTGCCAACTGCGGGGGAGGAATGAGAGAAAAGAATGAATGTACATTTCTGTAGCAGCTTTCACAACCTCAGGAAGCCTCTGCAGCTATTGAATGCTTTTTGAAGCATTGTAACTGCGCAGCAGCCAAGTTATACACAGCAACTGTTATTAAAAACACAAAATGCTGGATAAACTCAGCAGGTCTGATAGCAGCTGTGGTGAGAGAAATGGTTAACCTTCCAGGTTTTGGACTTGAAACGTTAACTCTGTTTCTCTCTCCACAGATACTGCCAGACCTGCTGAGTTTATCCAGCATTTACTGTTTGTATTTCAGATCTCCAGCATCCGCAGTGTTTTGCTTTTATCTGTTTTAGTGATGTTGGTTAAGGGCTAAGCATTTGGCCAGGACACTGGGCAGAATCCTGTACGGATATTGCAGTGGGACCTTTTATGTCCACTAGAGAGGGCTGACGTCTCCAGCTTTCCACCAACAGGGTAGCTCAGTACTGGGAATGTCAGCCTGACGGCGTAGCGTTCCCTCGGGATCAGCCTGACGGCGTAGCGTTCCCTCGGGATCAGCCTGACGGCGTAGCGTTCCCTCGGAACGGGAATGTCAGCGTAGCGTTCCCTCGGGATGGGGGATATCAGCCTGGATTATGTGATGGAGATCCTGTGGGTGGGAAACTCGGGCATCACACAAGAGTGGGACTTGAACCTTCTGACTTGGAGGCAAGAGTGAGCCACCACTAAGTACAACACTATTCTGGAATGTTCTGCAGACTTTGGGAAATTGCTGATTGTGCAAAGCAGTAAAGAGGCTAGTGCGATGGAGCAGCCTTGGTACAGGATTGTCAGGGCTTCAGTGGTGGTGGTGAGGTTGAGGTTTTGAGGAGGATGGTGTCAGTTAACCAGGGAGATCCATGGATTTAGGACATGGTACGTATTGATCTGCTGTGCCCTGTCCTTTGAGCAGCATTTAACACATTTACTGCTCCAGGACGTCAGCGAGCAAAATGTGGTGTCTTGGGAAAATAACTCTGGCCCTTTGCTGATGGCATCCAAACTTGGTGAAATAGTCCTGGGGTCTTGCCTGAGCAGTGTGTGGAAACTCGGGCAAGGTGAAGCAGAGAAGCAGGTTTCACAGAGGCTCCTGAAGGTGAGGAGGGAGGCAGCAGCGTGGCGGGGGTGGTGTTGAGGATTATGGGGCAGTTTGAGCAGCAGTGGGGGGGGGTCACGTGTTCCTGAGGGAGTGAGGATGCAGGTCAGTAGGTTGAGGATTGGATATTGGAGGGGCAGGGGCTGAGGGTGGATGGAGGGTGATTACACCAGGTAGAATTAGAAAGATCTGTCACTGGCTGGTGTTGAACTGAGGCAGGCAGAGTATAGCACCTCTGTATTCACAGGGGGATGCTCAGCTATTGAGTACATCCAGGGTTGTGATTGAGTATTGAACTTAATGATTCAAGCGATTATGGTGAGTGGATAGAAAAGTGCAATTGATCAACTGGAACAGGCTTGGAGGGCTGTATGATCTACTCCTCCTTCAATTGCTCATGTTCTTATAGAACTGCTTATTAACCAGATAAAAATAGAAACGTTCAGTAGGATTGGTAACAGAAGATCAAAGCTATAAACTCTGTGGCTTGCTGCCTGCCAACTCCATCCATTTCCTGAGGTTGAACCAGATTGATTGCAACCACGTAACTATGCTATCACTGACACTACCTATTTCCACCACCTCCACATCAGTCTGGTCTGCCCTGTCTCAGCTAATTGTTGCAGAAACCCTCATCCATGCCTCCGTTTACCTCTAGATTTGACTATTTCAACACACTCCTGGCAGGTTCCCTAACATCCATCCTCTGTAAACTCTGCCAGTGTCCTGGCCAAGTCTCATTCACCCATCATCCTTGTTCTCACTGACCTACCAGTTAAGCAGTGCCTCGATTTTAAAATTCTCATCCCTCCACATCTGTGTAATCTCTTTCCCCAGTTCTCTGAGACATGCATCGTACTCTGATTTTAATCGCCCCCTCTGTGCTGTCAGTCGGCGAGACTCTGAGCTCTGGAATACCCTTCCTACACCTGTCCATCTCTCTCGACCTCACTTTCCTGTTTTTTTTTTGTTCATTCATGGGATGTGGGTGCCACTGGGTGGGTGGATGACTTGCCGGGTAAGTCACGTGCAGGGTAGAACAGGTAAGGATGGTAGATTCCTTTCCCTAAAGCAGGGTTTTTTAACCACAATCAATGGACATCATTATACTTAGGATTTTTATTGAATTTGAACCGGGCTCCACAGAGCATTACTCTGGGTCTCTGGATTACTGTCCATTGACAATACCACTCTGCCACTGTCTCCCATCTTCAAGACACTCCTGAAATCTATCTCTCTGCCCAAGGTTTTGGTCACTTGGCCTAACACTGTCCCATGTGGCTCAGTGTTTATTGTCTAACATTCCTGTGAAGTGCCTTGGACTTTTGATTACATTAAAAGCGATGTATAAATACAGTGTGGTTGTTTTCATTGAGCATAATCGTGGGACACAAAAGGTATGTCGCATTTAACTACCGAATACTGTTACTGCCAGTGTGTGACGGGCTTTGTGATCTCTGAGAAAAGTGAGGAGGTTTGAGTTTGAAATGCAGCTTTGTTTCAGGGTGCTGTCGTTTGCTGGGGTGCTTTCTCTGTTGGTGTTCTCGCTTGTTGATTTGTACCTTGTGTTTCTGCAGTGGAAAATTAAATCGGAAACGTCGCCATGGCGAGTGATGTGATCATGTTGATGAGGGGTCTAGCCAAGCTAAGCCAGGCCATCATTGAAAACCAGACCATACAGATGCGTGCTGCTGCGTCGAGCGGGGAAGCCCTGACAATGGCCAGGGACTGGCATGCATCTGCCGAAGATGCTTTCAGTACGGCAGTGGGAAAGGTGCAGGTACAGAACCACGTTTTATATATGTTAATTCATCCGGGGGACATGAGCATTGCAGGCTAGACCAACATTTATTGCCCATCCCTAATTGCCCTTGAGAAGGTGGTGGGAGAAGTAGGCCGTTTGGTCCCTCACCTGCTTCACCATTCAGTAAGATAATGGCTGATCTGATCGTGGCCTCACTTTCTGCCTGGTCCTCATAACCCTTTGATGTGCAGGTTAGGTTTATTGGTCGTGCTGAATTGACCCTGGTATCAGGGGGATTAGTGGGGTAAATCTGTGGGGTTATGGGGATAGGGCCTGGGTGGGATTGTGGTCAGTGCAGACTCGATGGGCCGAATGGCCTCCTTCTGCACTGTAGGGATTCTATTCTATTCTATACTCTCTTATAGATCAAACATTAGTTCAGCTCAGTCTTGAATATATTCAATGACCCAGCCTCCACTGCGCTCTGAGGAAGAGAATTCCAAAAGCTAATGATCCTTAGAGAAGAAATTCCTCTTCATCTTGAATTGGAGATCCCTATTTTCTAATCTGTGCCCCCTCATTCTCGATTCCCCAATGAAGGGAACATCCTCTCAGCATCTAAACCATCGAGTCCCCCAGAATCTTAAATGTTTCAATAATATAGAATGCCCACAATGCAGAAGAGGCCATTTGACCCATCGTGCCTGCACCGACTCTCTGACAGAATATCTTACCCAGGCCCTCTACCCTGCCCTATTCCTGTAACCCCACACATTTCCCATGGCTAATCCCCCTAACCTACACATCTTGGGGCACTAAGGGGCAATTTATCATGGAAAATCTACCTAACCCGCACATCTTTGGAGTGTGGGAGGAAACCCACGCAGACACAGGGGGAACGTGCAAACTGCACACATCCACCAAGGCTGGAACTGAACCCGAGTTCCTGGAGCTGTGAAGCAGTAGTGCTAACCACTGTGCATCCGTGTCCACCCCAGATTCCCCTCTGAGGGGAATATCACCTCTTATTTGTCTAAACTCCAATGAGTGTAGGCCTAACCTGCTCAACCCTTCCGGGGCGGCACAGTGGTTAGCTGCCTCTCAGTGCCAGGGACCTAGGTTCAATTCCTGGCTTAAGTTACTGTCTGTGCAGAGTCTGCATGTTCTCCCCATGTCTGTGTGGGTTTCCTCTGGTTTCCTCCCACAGTCCGAAGATGAGCTGGTTAGGTGCATTGGCCGTGCTAAATTATCCCTCAGGGTACCCGAACAGGCACAGGAGTGTGGCAACTAGGGGATTTTCACAGTAACTTCATTGCAGTGCTAATGTAACCTGACTTGTGACTAATAGTAAACTTTTAACTTTAATAAGACAACCCCTTCACCCCAGGAACCAACCTAGTGAACCTTCTCTGACTTCCCTCCAAAGGCATGTTGCCTGCTGCCCATGTTTTATCACCAGTAGTGGTTTATCTGTTGTATGGGAGATGTGCTGCGGGCTTTGCTGGGCTTTTGCTGGTGATTAAATACCTGCCCTTTATTTATTTTCTGATTCTAGGACGTTGTGACACAGCAAGAGAACCTCTCGGAACTGGACACGGATTTTGCTTCAAAGTGGAACCTCGACGGCACGGCCTCTGAGGGGTCAACGGAAGACTTCGCCACAGACGCTCACCAGGAGCCTGTTGACTCTGTGACCTTTGACCCAGCGTCTCCCGAGAAAGAAGCTGGCGTCTTTGCCGGACGTTCCAGGGAATCGAGCAGCCCCTTCTCGTCTGGGACCCAGAGGCGGTCCTTCCATCAAGACCACCGCTCCGTCAGTGGGCTAACAGCTGAAGATATTGACAAGGCGCGAGAGTCCAAAGTAACTCCCACAGACAAGCCTTACAGACAGATGGTACGTTCCATTCTACCCCCGCATTGTCAGTGTGGCTGGACTCCGCTAATCCCAACGCATTGATCAGCGATTGCAAACTTAAAGTCCACGTGGGTGATAGAAGCTTCCGGAAGCTGCTCTTCACTGTTCACTCACTCTTGAAAGAAATGTTGGGCTCCAGTTACTTGGCCATGTTTGCGCTGATGTGGAGAGTGTAATTTTAGAATCGCCTCTTAGCCTTACTGCACAGTTCTGATCAACAAGCAGCTGCAGTTATATAATTCACTCAATCTAGTGACAAATCCACTTCCCCGCTTCATCCTCAGCTCTGCAATTCTTCCCCTTCAAGTGTTTATCTAATTCCCAATTTCAGGTTGTGGAGTCCAGATCCCAATAACTTGCTGCATAAATAACACATTCTCCTCAGCTACCCTCTGCTTCTAACAATTACCCTAAAACCTTGTTCCCTGGCTACTGATCCCTCCTGCCGTTGGCACCAGTTCCTCTTTTATTTACTCTATCCAAAACTGTTCATGATTTTGAATGCCTCAATTAAGTCTCCCCTCAACTTCGCTGGCCTCAGGAGAACAATCCCAGCTTCTCCAGAACTCGGCACCCCCATCTTTGCTACCATGCTGAGGCCTTGCCATTCTTCCTAAAGTGTGGTGCCCAGAATTGAACATATCACTTCTGTTCAGACCTGACCAGTGTTATTAAAAAGGTTCAGTATAATTCCTTGCTTTTGTACTCGATGCCCAAACGTTTAAAGCCAAGGATCCCATCTTGTTTTTATAACTATTTGCAATGCCACCTTCCGAGATTTATGTACATACAACCCCGGGTGTCTCTGTTCCTGAACCCTATTAGGATTTACGATTTAATTTATACTAATGAAATCATTACTGTTACTATTTACCAGTAGTGGGATCAGATGCATTTGATTTGATTTATTATTGTCTCATGTATTAGTACACAATGAAAAGTATTGTTTCTTGCGCGCTAGACAAAGCATACCGTTCATAGAGAAGGAAAGGAGAGAGTGCAGAATGTAGTGTTACAGTCATAGCTAGGGTGTAGAGAAAGATCAACTTAATAGATGGTAGGTCCATTCAAAAGTCTGACGGCAGCCGGGAAGAAGCTGTTCTTGAGTCGGTTGGTACGTGACCTCAGACTTCTGTACCTTTTTCCCGACGGAAGAAGGTGGAAGAAAGAATGAAGAGTTGGAAGAGAGAATACAAGAAAACCAGATGCATACGCAAACACACCAAAAAAATAAAGTTAAGGAGCTTACACACACCATCATACATTAGCAATAGGAACAGATCATTCAGCATCTTGTGTCTAATCCATCATACAATTAGATCATGGTGGATCTGTATCTTTGCTCCATCAGACCCCCCTTTTGCTTCTGTAACCTTTAATACCCAATCTCAGCTTTGATATTGTTAATCGGTGATGGCCTAGTGACATTATTGCTAGACTATTCATCCAGAAGTTCAGCTAATGTTCTGGAGATCCGGGTTCGAATCCCACCAAGGCGGTATTTGAATTCAATAAAAACATCTGGAATTAAGAATTTACTGATGACCATGAAACCATTGCCGATTGTCGGAAAAACCCATCTGGTTCACTAATACCCTTTAGGGAAGGAAATCTGCCGTCCTTACCCGGTCTGGCCTACACATGACTCCAGAGCTACAGCCAATGTGGTTGACTCTCCACTGCCCTCAGGCAACTAGGGATGGGCAATATATGCTGGCCCAGCCAGCGACGCCCATGTCCCACGAATGAATAAAAAAAATTGTTAATTTGACCGTTAGACTCAACAGTTTTCTTTCTGGGGTGCGCTGGGGCAGGGGAAGAACTCCAGATTTCCACTACCCTTTGTGTGAAGAAGTGTTTCCTGACATCACCTGAATGGCTTCGCTCTAATTTTTAGGTGATGATTCCTTTGCTCTGATGTCCCCATCTCAGGAAAATGTTTTTCTCTCTATCAATTCCTTCAGTCATCTTAAAGACCTCGAATAGACCGTTCCTCAGTTCCCTATACTCGGACTGCCAGCTTAGTCTGTGCCTCCTTCCCTCATCATCCACACGCACACCAAGCAATGCACCCACCCATCTACGCAGTGACACATTTACATTCAGGAGTAACCAGAGTGCTTCGATCACCCCAGCCTGTTATAGAGCATGGAGAACTCACCCGGAAACCACATTCCGAAAGTGTTCATGTAATACCTTTCACACCAAAACACTTTTCAACCAATTTTCTTGTTATTCATTCATGGGATGTGGGCATTGCTGTCATTATTGCCCATCCCTAATTGCCCTCCAACCCAGTGGCTCGGCCAGGCCACTTGAGAGGACATTGTTGTGGATCTGATGTCACATATAGGCCAGACCGGGTAAGGATGGCAGATTTATTTGTGAACCAGATGGGTTTTTATGACAATCGACAATGATTACATTGGACTTTCTATTCCAGATTTTTATTGAATTCTTATTTCACCATCTGCCATGGTGGGATTCGAACCCGGGTCCCCAGAGCACTCCGCTGGGTCTCTGGATCACTAGTCCAATGACAATACCACTACGCCACTGCCTCTCCCAACGCCACTGCCTTTGACATGTAGTATGTAGGGGAATAGATAGGCATTTCTGAGGCCGCAAACGAGACTCCAGGATGGTCTGTTGCCTCCCTGGTGCTGGGGTCAAGGATGTCTCGGAGCGACTGCAGGACATTCTGAAGGGGGAGGGCGAGCAGCCAGTGGTAGTCGTGTTGGTACAGACGACATAGGTGAAAAAAAAGGGATGAGGTCCTAAAAGCAGAATATAGGGAGCGAGGAAGCAAGCTGAAAAGTAGGACCTCAAAGGTAGTGATCTCAGGATTACTACCCAGTGCCACGTGCTAGTCAGAGCAGAAACAGCAGGATACGTAGGGTGAATACGAGGCTGAAGAGATGGCGTGAGGAGGAGGAGGGTTTCAGATTCCTGGGGCATTGGGACCTCTTCTGGGGGAGGTGGGACCTGTACAAACTGGGCGGGTTACACCTGGGCAGGATTGGGATTGATTTCCTTGGGGGGGGGGAGGGATTTGCTAGAGTGGTTGCGGAGGGTTTAAACTAATATGGCAGGGGGGTGGGAACCTTTGCAAGGATTCAGAGCAGGAGGAATTAAGAACAAGAGGAAAAGACAGTAAGGAGAATAAGGAAAGTGATAGGCGGAGAAATCAAAAGCCAGAGTCAGATAAGGACCAAGTAAAAAAAAAAAAGGTAGGAAAGGGAAAAGAAATGTTAAAAGTGCTCACCTTAAAGTTTTGTATCTGAATGCACGGAGCACTCGAAACAAAATAGACGAATCAGTTGTACAGACAGATGTAAAGGGGTATGATATAGTTGGCATTATGGAGATGTGGCTCCAAGGTGAGCAAGGATGGGAACTAAACCTTGAGGGCTATTCAGTGTTTAGGAAGGGCAGATGGAAATGAAAAGGTGATGGAGTTGCATTGTTGATTAAAGATGATATTGATACAATATTGAGGGGAGATATTAGCATAGATGATGTGGAATCTGTATGGGTCGAGTTAAGAAACAACAAGAGGCAATAAACATTGGTGGGGGTGGTATACAGAGCACCAAACTATGATGGTAATGTTGGAAAAAGCATTAGACAGGAAATCAGAGATGCATGTGTTAAAGGAACATCTGTGATTATGGGTGACTTTAATCTGCATATAGATTGGGAGAGTTAAATTAGTCCCAGTACAATAGAGGAGGCATTTCTGGAGTGCATAGGGGATAGTTTTCTGGAGCAATGTGTTGAGGAACCAACAAGGGATCAGGTCATCTTGGACTGGGTGTTGTGCAATGAGAAAGGATTAGCTGGCAATCTAGGTGTGAGAGTGCCCTTGGGGATGAGTGACCATAAGATGGTAGAATTCTTTGTCAGGTGGATAGTGACGTAGTTGATTCTGAGACCAGGATCCTGAATCTCAGTAAATGGTATGAAGCATGAATTGGCCATGATGGACCGGGAAACATTACTGAAAGGAAAGACAGTGGACAGGCAATGGCAGACGTTTGAAGAACGAGTAGGTGAACTCCAGAAGTTGTTTATTCCTGTTTGGTGCAAGAGTTGGAATTGTGGCCAAACCACGGCCTACAAGGGAAATTAGAGATAGAATCAGATTCAAGGAAGAAGCATACAAACTGGCAAGAAAAGGCAATAGGCCTAAGGATTGGGAGCAGCTTAAAATTCAGCAAAGGAGGACCAAGTGATTGATTTAAGAAGGGAAAAATGTAGGGAAGCTAGCGGGGAACATAAAAACTGTCTGTAAGTTTCTATCGATAAGTAAAGAAAAAAAGATGGACTCCTTTAGTCAGAAACAGGAGGAATAAAGAAATGCTGTGGAATTAAATTTGTACTTTGCTTCAGTCTTCTCAAAGGAATAATGTGGAGATGCCGGCGTTGGACTGGGGTGGGCACAGTAAGTAGTCTCACAACACCAGGTTAAAGTCCAACAGGTTTATTTGGTAGCACGAGCTTTCGGAGCGCTGCTCCTTCATCAGGTGAATGCAGGATTTGTTTCACAAAGAGGACATATATAGACACAAACTCAATTATAAGATAATGGTTGGAATGCAAGTCTTTACAGGTAATCAAGTCTTTACAGGTGCAGACAATGAGAGTGGAGAGAGGGTTAAGCACAGGTTAACGAGGTATAAATCGTCTCAAGCCAGGACAGTTAGTGAGATTTTGCAAGCCCAGACAAGTTGTGGGGGTTACAGATAGTGTGACAGGAACCCAAGATCCTGGTTGAGGCCGTCTTCGTGTGCGGAACTTGGCTATCAGTTTCTGCTTGGCTATTTTGCGCTATCGTGTGTCTTGAAGGCCGCCTTGGAGAACGCTTACCCGAAGATCAGAGGCTGAATGCTCTTGACTGTTGAAGTGCTCCCCGACAGGTGATCGAGTCTTCAGGAGAACAGTGACCACGACACCGCACAAGCCTGCCACAACAACCTCTGCAAGACGTGCCGGATCATCGACACGGATGCCATCATCTCACGTGAGAACACCATCTACCAGGTACACGGTACATACTTTTGCAACTTGGCCAGCGTTGTCTATCTGATACGCTGCAGGAAAGGATGTCCTGAGGCATGGTACATTGGGGAGACCATGCAGAGGCTATGACAACAGATGAATGAACACCGCTCGACAATCACCAGGCAGGAGTTTTCCCTTCCAATCGGGGAGCACTTCAGCAGTCACGGGCATTCAGCCTCTGATCTTCGGGTAAACGTTCTCCAAGGCGGCCTTCAAGACACACGACAATGCAGGATTGCTGCGCAGAAACTGATAGCCAAGTTCTGCACATGAAACCAGCCTTAACCGGGATCTTGGGTTCACGTCACACTATCTGTAACCCCCACAACTTGCCTGGGCTTGCAAAATCTCACTAACTGTCCTGGCTTGAGACGATTCGCACCTCTTTAACCTGTGCTTAACCCTCTCTCCACTTGCATGTCTGCACCTGTAAAGACTTGATTACCTGTTCAGACTTGCATTCCAACCATTACCTTGTAATTGAGTTTGTGTCTGTATATACCCTGTTTGTGAAACAAATCCTGCACTCACCTGATGAAGGAGCAGCGCTCCGAAAGCTCGTGCTACCAAATAAACCTGTTGGACTTTAACCTGGTGTTGTGAGACTTCTTACTGTTCTCAAAGGAAGACATGAATAATGTACCAGAAGTGCTGAGAGAAACATGTTTTAGTGAGGAGCTGAAGGAAATCAGCATTAATAAAGTAATGGTTTTGGGGAAATTGATGGAATTGAAGGTGGATAAATCTCCAGGTCCTGGTAATCTTCATCCCAGAGAATTTAAGGAAGTGGTCCTGGAAATATAGATCCATTGGTGGTTATTTTCTAAAATTCTTTGGACTCTGGATTGGTTCCTACAGATTGGAGGGTAGTTAATGTAAGCTTGCTATTCAAAAAGGTAGGTAAAGAGAAAACAGGGAACTATAGACCAGTGAGCCTAACATCGGTACTGGGGAGGTTGCTAGAGTCTATTAAAAAGGATTTCATAACTCGGCATTTGGAAGGCAGTGGTATAATCAGACAGAGTCAGCATGGATTTGCACAAGAGAAATCGTGCTTGACGAATCTATTGGAATTTTTTGAGGATGTAACTAGCAGAGTTGACTGAGGAGAACCAGTGGATGTGGTTTATTTAGACTTTCAGAAGGCTTTTGACAAGGTCTCAAGTAACAGACTACTATGTAAAGTTAAAGCACATGGGATTACAGGTAATGTTTTGTGATGGATATAAAGCTGGTTAGCAGATAGGAAGCAAAGAGTTGGCATAGATGGGTCTTTTTCTGATTGGCAGTCAGTGACTAGTGCTGGGATCCCACTGTTCACATTATTAATGCTTTGGAAGAGGGAACTGAATGTATTATCTCAAACTTTGCAGATGGTACAAAGTTGATTGGGAGGGTGAGCTGTGAGGAGGATGCAGAGATGCTTCAGTGTGATTTGGACAGGCTGAATGTGGGTATCTGCATGACAGATGCAGTATAATGTGGATAAATGTGAGGTTATCCACTTTGGTAGCAATAATAGGAAGACAGATTATTACTTGAATGGGTGTAAATTGAGAGAGGTGGATACTCAACAAGACCTTGGAGTCCTTGTGCATCAGTCACTGAAAGTAAGCACTCAGGTGCAGCAGGCAGTAAAGAAATAATATGGTATGTTGGCCTTCAGAGAATTTGAATGTAGGGATAGGGATGGTTTGCTGCAATTGTATAGGGCATTGGTGAGGCCACACCTGGACTATTGTGTTCAGTTTTGGTGTCCATATCTGAGGAATTCTGTCCTTGCTATAGAGCGAGTACAGCGAAGGTTTACCAGGCTGATTCCTGGGGTGGCAGGTCTGTCATATGAGGAGAGACTAAGTCGGTTAGGATTATATTCACAGGAGTTTAGAAGAGTGAGAGGGGATCTCAGAGAAACTTATAAAATTCTAACAAGGTTAGACAGGGTAGATTCAGAAAGAATGTTCCCAATGGTGGGGGAATCCAGAACTAGGGGTCATAGTTTGAGGATAAGGAGTAAAACTTTTAGAACTGAGGTGAGGAGAAATTTCTTCACCCAGAGAGTGGTGAATGTGTGGAATTCACTCCCACAGAATGTAGTTGAGGCCAAAATGTTGTCTGATTTCAGGAAGAAATTAGATATAGCTCTTGGGGCTAAAGGGATCAAGGGATATGGAGGGAAAGGGGAATCAGGATATTGAATTCGATGATCAGCCATGATCAAAATGAATGGCGGAGCAGGCTCGAAGGGCCGAATGGCCTCCTCCTGCTTCTAGTTTCTATGTTTCTAGTAATTATTATAATTTAGTAAATGCCTCAACCACTTTGCATATAGCATATAGAATGGGGAATGATCTCATTGAAATAGCAGCTCCCACAATAATATATGATAATGACAAAATAATATTTCTAAGTGACTTTTGGAAACATTCAGAATGGGTGCAGGAATTGGCCGTGTAGCCCTGCTCAGCCATTGAATGTGATCATGGCTGATCTTAACTTAAAATCCATTTTTTCACCGACTCCCCATATCCCTTCATTCTCAGAGACCAAAAATCTATCTATCTCAGCCTTAAATAATGATGGAACGTCCACAACCCACTGGGCTAGAGAACTCCAAAGATTCACAACCCTTTGATGGAGGCATTTCTCGTCTCAGTCCTAAATCAGTCTCTTATCCTGAAACCTTGTTCTACAATTCCTGGCCAGGGGAAACACCCTCTCACTATCTACTCTATCAAGCCTCTTCATAATCTTGACTATTTCAATGAGATCATTCCCCATTCTAAACTCCGCCAGAGAATATAGACCCAGTTTCCTCAGCCTCTCATCCCAGGAATCAATCTAATGAACCTTTGCTGTACTGCCTCAGAGTGCACCCTTCCTTAAATATGGAGACAAATTGATACAGCTGACGGGGCCTTCTGTGCAAGTTGGCGCCTCTGACAGTGCAGCAGTCCCTCAGTTCTACATTGGCGTGTTAACCTAGACTTTGTGCTTGGGTCTCTGGAGTGGTACAAGACTTGGAGCAGGGTACTAACGAGACCACAACATTTCCTTAGCTAAATAATTGAGAATTTGATTCGAGCTGGTTTTATTACACATCCCAATCAACTATTGACATTCCATGTTTGGATAGTAGTGACTGTTCTTATTGGACTGCCTTTAACAGGGGACCCTGTCAAAGAACTTTAAGAACGAACCTCACCATCAGTTTTCCTTGCTGTTTATTTGAGAGCTTGCTGTGTACCAATTGGCTGCTGAGTTTCCTACAATACAAGCACAATGCAATCAGTACTTTATTGACTGCAGAGTGCTTTGGGGTGTCTAAAGGTTATGAAAGGTGCTATATAAATGCAAGTTTTTCTTTCAGTAGTGCTGTGACTTGTGTATTAAGGATAAGTTAGATAGGGGAGGTGATGGCCTAGTGGTATTATTGCTAGACTACTAATCCAGAAACTCAGCTAATGCTCTGGGAACCCGGGTTCGAATCCTGCGACTGCAGGTGGCGAAATTTGAATTCAATAAAAAAAATCTGGAATTAAGAATCTATTGATGGCCATGAAACCATTGTCGATTGTCATTAAAACCCATCTGGTTCACTCGTGTCCTTTTATGGAAGGAAATCTGTCGTCCTTACCTGGTCTGGCCTACATGTGACTCCAGAGCCACAGCAATGTGCTTGACTCTCAACTGCCCTCAGGCAGCTAGGGATGGGCAATAAATACTGACCAGCCAGTGACGCCCATGTCCCACGAATAAAAAAAAATGTTATGGTCCAATAACCTTTTTAGTGTGCTTTGAGAAAAGTTTGAGACATGAAAGCTTAATGAGTCCAGCATACTTGTTCTCCAGCCAGCTGGAAGCTCTACTTGTGTATGTATTTTATCTGCTTAAATAGTTTTTACTTTGATTGTGTACCATATAAGGCTGGTGACCTTTCGTTAGTGGGGAGGGTGTGAAAGAAACACAGTGGCCAACTCTCCTATTCACTCCAATCCTCCTGGATTACTTTCCTTCTCTTTGTTAGTCAGGCCCATTTTTGGGAAGTGAAGACTGCAGTCTGCAGCTAAACCCTGCCCCTTCTCTCGTATTCAGCCTCTTTGTGGTCCTCCCTTTCACTCTCCTTCGGGGTGAGAAGAGAAAAGTATTATGGACAGCAAAGTTCTGGATGGCATACAACAGTACCCTACAAACCGGAGCCCAGGGGATGTGTGGCACTGGTCACTGTAATCCAAAGCTTCAGTTTAGACCGTGAAGGTGATGCAGATAAGACTACTGAGACCAATCCCCAAAATCAGGAAGAAAAGCTTACATTTCGACAGTGCCTTCCACAGTCTCAGGATGTTCCAAGAAATCCTCTGGTATTATTCTCCTTGGAGCAAAGAAGGTTAAGGGGAGATTTAATCAAGGCATTCACAGTCACAACAATTTTGTCAGAGTAAATGAGGAGAATCCATTATCAACAACAGGTATATTGGTGACCAGAGGGGACAGATTTAAGATAAATGGTTAAAAAATTAATAGAAATGAAGAGAATTATCTTTGTGATCTGGAATGCACTGTCTGAATGAAGGAAAGGTGAAAGCAGATTTGATAGTAACATACAGAAGGGATATGGCTGAATAGCGATACGTTGCTGAAGGTTTTCATCCTGCACTCATCAGGACAAGAATTTCAAATAATCACAATTTATACTACAAGAGCTGATTGGGTGCCAAGTCTACTCTGGCTGAGGCGTTGTCATGGAGAAAGTAACGGGGAACTATAGGCTCCCGAAACTCCCGAGTGATTTAAAAAAAAATGCAAGGCTTGAACATATTCCTTTTGGCTGCAGAGGATGGGTCCCTGTGTATTAAAGTGTGACTGGGTCATGTTACCAGCTCGACTGATGATCTTAAGTTGTTGTCAGTGTAACAATAACATACTGGGATTGTTTAGAAGAGAATTAAAAAAGAAATTGGATAAATACTTGGGTTCTAGGGAAAGCCATGATGTGGAGCTGCTGGCGCTGGACTGGGGTAAACACAGTAAGAAGTCTCACAACACCAGGTTAAAGTCCAACAGGTTTATTTGGTACCACAAGCCACTAGCTGCCCCTTCATCAGGTAAGTGGGAGTTCTGTTCGCAAATTGAGTTTATGTCTTTATATGCCCTGTTTATGAACAGAACTCCCACTCACCTGACGAAGGAGCAGCGCTCTAAAAGCTAGTGGCTTGTGCTACCAAATAAACCTGTTGGACTTTAACCTGGTGTTGTGAGACTTTTTACTGTGCTTACCCCAGTCCAACGCCGGCATCTCCACATCAGAGAGCTGGCACAGGCATGATTGTCTGAATGGGGGTGTGAAGCCTGATGTCATAGAATCCCTACAGTACAGAAGGAGGCCATTCGGCCCATCAAGTCTGTACCAACCATAATCTCACCCTGGCCCTATTCCCGTAACCTCACGCATTTATCCTGCTAATCCCCTGACGCTAGGCTCAATTTACCATGGCCAATCAACCTAACCATAAGACCATAAGACATAGGAGCGGAAGTAAGGCCATTCGGCCCATCGAGTCCACTCCACCATTCAATCATGGTTGATTTCAACTCCATTTACCCGCTCTCTCCCCATAGCCCTTAATTCCTCGAGAAATCAAGAATTTATCAATTTCTGTCTTGAAGACGCTCAACGTCTCGGCCTCCACAGCCCTCTGTGGCAATGAATTCCACAGACCTACCACTCTCTGGCTGAAGAAATTTCTCCTCATCTCTGTTCTCAAGTGACTCCCTTTTATTCTAAGGCTGTGCCCCCGCGTCCTAGTCTCCCCTGCTAATGGAAACAACTTCCCTACGTCCATCCTATCTAAGCCGTTCATTATCTTGTAAGTTTCTATCAGATCTCCCCTCAACCTCCTAAACTCCAATGAATATAATCCCACATATAAGCTGCACATCTTTGGAGTGTGGGAGGAAACCGGAGCTCCCGGAGGAAACCCACAAAGACGAATGCGCAAACTCCACACAGACAGTGACATGAGGCCGGAATTGAACCTGGGACCCTGGCGCTATGAGGCTGCAGTGCTAACCACTGTGCCACCCCGTGTCGATAGTGGAGAAAATGCTAGAGTCATTATAAAAACAACTTACAACAGAGTCCTTGGAAAACAATTGACAAATTGGACAGTCAGCGTGGATTTACGAAAGGGAAATCATGCTTGACAAACCTACTGGAATTTTTCGAGGATGTAACTAGTAGAGTTAATGAGGGGGAGCCAATGGAAGTGGTTTATTTGGACTTTCAGAAGATTTTCGACAAAGTCTCAAGAGATGAGCGTATAAAATTAAATGGGATTGGGTGTGGTGTGTTGAGAAGAATAGAAAACTGGTTACCAGACAGGAGACAAAGAGTAGGAATAAACGGGTCATTTTCCAAATGACAGGCAGTGATGAGTGGTATTGTAGGGATCAGTGCTGGGACCCTAGCACTCTGAGAATCAGCATAGATTTTTGTGCCCCGGTCTCTAGACTGGGACTTGAATCCATGACTATTTTTGTTCTAGCAGCTGAGCCATGGTTTTCACACTGGGACATCCTGAGGCTGTGGACAGGTTTTTCTCTCTCGCCCTCCCCTCCATTTGACCTCATTGTCTTTGTTTTATTTCCCTAGCTCAGCGAGCGGGCACGTGAACGCAAAGTACCATCCACTCGAATCGGTCGGCTGGCCAACTTCGGAGGTAAGGCACTTGGAGCGTTTTCTGACCCTTCTGTGTCTGTCACTTTGTGTCGCGGTGACTCAGTTAAAGATGGTGAATGGCAGCGTTCTTGTGCATCGATCCTGGTAGATAGAGTGGGGAGGACAGGTGAGTCAGTGTGATTCTAAGCGAGTGCTTGCTGATTCTCCTCAACTCAAAGGCTGTGGGTCCAGATTGTTTAACAACGCTGAAAGAATACTGTGTTGTTGGAGGGTGTTGTCCTTTGGAGGAGACATTAAACTGAGTGCCTGCTCAGGTGGGTGTGAAGATACTGTTATCTCTATTAGGCAAAGCCTGGGGTTCCAATGAGGCTGGTGTGGGAGAAATTAAGTTTGAGGTGATTGAAGAGGTTGGCAGCAATGGAGCCAGGGTAGGATTGGAGATGAGGGGCTGTTTGAGAACAAGGTTCACTTGGTGACAGATAGTGTGGAGAGATGTGAGGTAGAGAGTTATAGATTTGTCTGGAGAGATGTGAGGTAGAGAGTTATAGATTTGTCTGGATAGCTGTGCAGTGCTCTGGGGTTATTTCAGTGTTGGTGCATCTCCCATGTTCAGGCGTAGAGGCTTGCTGGGAATGTGTTAATTAATACAAATAATGATCTTGATGTTCAGTGTCAGGAAGCACACCCCGTCACTGCCGGGGAGAGGGCCTGTCACACAGTCACCTCCATGTGAAAACACCATTTAGCTGTTGTTGCGAGATGTTCTACTCCCTTCCCAGAACCTGCCTGACGCAATCTGGAACAAAATCCGGGTCATAGTCTGAGCTCATTTAGACTTTAACTGCATTTGGGAGAGGGAAATGTACAGAATGGCAGGTGCTTCTAAAATTCTGACTGTAGGCCAGCATCAAAACAGTACAGAATGCCTGGCTTTCCTGCTTTGTTTTTATATACTGTGACACTTGAGTGTGATGTCTAAGGCATTTGGAGGGTTGCAAAACTCTTTTTCTGTTTATAGATGGTTATTACTTCACAGTAAACCATCTCCCCCATAAGGAACTACAGTTCCTTGGGCTGACTTTAACAGCAATCAGGGTTGGGTGGGGATGAGGGTTGCGGTGTCTGTGTCCACCCCTGTGCATACTTAGCAGCTCTCCACAGGGATTACTGTTTACGGTGTAAATCTGCCCATCTCGAGCTAGCTCCATGTTGGAGTTGCTGTATCTCCCCTCTTCCTGCTTCCCAGCCCTTATCCTTTGTCTTATCTTTTAGAAGCATTGATTGAGTTTGTTGACTGGGTCTCATCAACTCCTTGTACTAATAGATTCCACATTCTGATAATTTCTTTGAGGGAAAAAAACGGTACCTTTTGCTTTGAGTGTGAACCCTAATTGCTACCATCTTGTTAGGGTTCATCAGTCAGAATTGACCATCCCAAACACTGTCCAGGCTGATCTTATAGATTAGAATGTCTACAGGAGGCCATTCGGCCCATCAAGTCTGCACCGACCACAATCCTACCCAGGCCGTAACCCCATAACCCCATGTATTAACCCTGCTGATCCCCCTGACACTAAGGGGCAATTGAACATGGCCAATGCACCAACGCACATCTTTGGACTGTGGGAGGAAACCAGAGCCCCCGTGGGAAACCCACGCAGACACGGGGGGAACATGCAAACTCAGTCACCCGAGGCCAGAATTGAACCCCGGTCCCTGGCTCTGTGAGGCAGCAGAGCTAACCACTGTGCCACCGATCTGATCCCTATTAATCATCTTGCTCCAGTAAATTCAAGTTTTCCTCCCAACCAGAGGGGCTTTCAGAGGGCAGATGGAATCACATCAAATGATACAATACTCAAGGTTGCCATTCGGCCCATTGTGTCTTTGCCAACCCTTTTGAAAGATCTTCGTGTTAGTCCGACTATATTGCTATTTCCCCATTGCCCTGCTAATTTTTACTTTTGAAGCATTTTTCCAATTCCAGTTTTAAACTTACTATTCCATTCACCCTTTCGGGCAATTCTCATAACTCACTATGTTTTAAAATGATCTCCGCTCCTCACCTTTTAAACTAGAGCCCCCTCGTTACTGACCTTCCTGCCAGTGAAGTCAGCCTCTCCCTATTTCCTGCAGAAGAATTTTTCATCATTTTGAACAGCTCTGTAAACATCGCTGACAGATCACGCCCACAACTCAATTGACCTTAGTTGTGAGAGAAACCTTGGAGCTGTCAGCCGAAGGGTAGAGAGGCGTTGTTGTGCGTGAGGCTCACAGCTGCTGGATCAGGTATTGTGAACTCGGAGTGCTCCAGTTAAAAGGGCGGGACAGACAGGAGACAACCTGTTTAGCAAGTCCAGGCCAAGTGAAGCATGTACTCATTCAGGCACCGCCTGGTGTAGTGCAGTAGTACCTGGTACATTTTGTGTCTCTTACCTTGTTCGGAATATAGTTTGAAACATTTATCATTCTCTGGGAGTAATTTTATCAAGAGGAGAGAGCTGAGAGATAGTGAGCATTCTCTGCCATCCACACACACACACACACACACAACCACCCCTCCACCCCCACACACACACACAAACCCCCCCCCCCACCCCACACACACACACAAACCCCCCCCCCCACCCCACACACACACACAAACCATCCCCCCCCCACACACACACACAAACCCCCCCCCCCCACCCCCCCCCCACACACACACACACACAAACCATCCCCCCCCCACACACACACACACAAACCCCCCCCCCACCACACACACACACACACACACACACACAAACCCCCCCCCCCCACCCCACACACACACACACACACACAAACCATCCCCCCCCCCACACACACACACAAACCCCCCCCCCCACCCCACACACACACACAAACCATCCCCCCCCCCACACACACACACAAACCCCCCCCCACCCCCCACACACACACACACACACACACACACACAAACCATCCCCCCCCACACACACACACACAAACCCCCCCCCCACCCCACACACACACACACACACACACACACACACACACACACACACACACAAAACCCCCCATTTTACATCAGGTCGATTGATTTTAGGCAATGTGCTATCGCTTCATTTTTACCTTGTGCTACTGGTTACAATCGTCCATCCCTTTGAGTGGAAAATCTCTGCCAAATGGTGGAGTGATTTCTACATTCTTATAGGGCGGCACGGTAGCACAGTGGTTAGCACTGCTGCTTCACAGCTCCAGGGACCTGGGTTCGATTCCCGGCTCGGGTCACTGTCTGTGTGGAGTTTGCACATTCTCCTCGTGCCTGCGTGGGTTTCCTCCGGGTGCTCCGGTTTCCTCCCACAGTCCAAAGATGTGCGGGTTAGGTTGATTGGCCAGGTTAAAAATTGCCCCTTAGAGTTCTGAGATACGTAGGTTAGCGGGATTAGCGGGTAAATATGTGGGGGTAGGGCCTGGGTGGGATTGTGGTCGGTGCAGACTCGATGGGCCGAATGGCCTCCTTCTGCACTGTAGGGTTTCTATGATTTCTATGATTCTATAGTGAAATTTGGTTGATTATGATTCCCTTGGAATGTGGAGCCATTGGAACCAACTGGAAGGGGCAGAAACCTCTCGGTGGGTAAACATAAAGAGAAAACCTTCTCGAGGGGTAAGGAACGGGCAAGAAATGCTGTGATTGCTCCATCCCATGGGATACAAAAAGCCATAATGGTTTTTAACTTCCCAGAATTCCTTAATTTTGTGAATGATCCCCATGGATTAGAAGGTAACAAACATTATTCTGCTACTAGAAAAAGACCATAAGACCATAAGACATAGGAACGGAAGTAAGGCCATTCGGCCCATCGAGTCCACTCCACCATTCAATCATGGTTGATTTCAACTCCATTTACCCGCTCTCTCCCCATAGCCCTTAATTCCTCGAGAATTCAAGAATTTATCAATTTCTGTCTTGAAGACGCTCAACGTCTCGGCCTCCACAGCCCTCTGTGGCAATGAATTCCACAGACCCACCACTCTCTGGCTGAAGAAATTTCTCCTCATCTCTGTTCTAAAGTGACTCCCTTTTATTCTAAGGCTGTGCCCCCGCGTCCTAGTCTCCCCTGTTAATGGAAACAACTTCCCTACGTCCATCCTATCTAAGCCGTTCATTATCTTGTAAGTTTCTATCAGATCTCCCCTCAACCTCCTAAACTCCAATGAATATAATCCCACGATCCTCAGACGTTCATCGTATGTCAGGCCTACCATTCCTGGGATCATCCGTGTGAATCTCCGCTGGACCCGCTCCAGTGCTAGTATGTCCTTCCTGAGGTGTGGGGCCCAAAATTGCTCACAGTACTCCAAATGGGGCCTAACCAGTGCTTTATAAAGCCTCAGAAGTACATCCCTGCTTTTGTATTCCAAGCCTCTTGAGATAAATGACAACATTACATTTGCTTTCTTAATTACGGACTCAACCTGCAAGTTTACCTTTAGAGAATCCTGGACTAGGACTCCCAAGTCCCTTTGCACTTTAGCATTATGAATTTTGTCACCGTTTAGAAAATAGTCCATGCCTCTATTCTTTTTTCCAAAGTGTACGACCTCGCACTTGCCCACGTTGAATTTCATCAGCCACTTCTTGGACCACTCTCCTAAACTGTCTAAATCTTTCTGCAGCCTCCCCACCTCCTCAATACTACCTGCCCCTCCACCTATCTTTGTATCATCGGCAAACTTGGCCAGAATGCCCCCAGTCCCGTCATCTAGATCGTTAATATATAAAGAGAACAGCTGTGGCCCCAACACTGAACCCTGCGGGACACCACTTGTCACCGGTTGCCATTCTGAGAAAGAACCTTTTATCCCAACTCTCTGCCTTCTGTCTGACAGCCAATCGTCAATCCATGTTAGTACCTTGCCTCGAATACCATGGGCCCTTATTTTACTCAGCAGTCTCCCGTGAGGCACCTTGTCAAAGGCCTTTTGGAAGTCAAGATAGATAACATCCATTGGCTCTCCTTGGTCTAACCTATTTGTTATCTCTTCAAAGAACTCTAACAGGTTTGTCAGGCACGACCTCCCCTTACTAAATCCATGCTGACTTGTCTTAATCCGACCCTGCACTTCCAAGAATTTAGAAATCTCATCCTTAACGATGGATTCTAGAATTTTGCCAACAACTGAGGTTAGGCTAATTGGCCTATAATTTTCCATCTTTTTTCTTGTTCCCTTCTTGAACAGTGGGGTTACAACAGCGATTTTCCAATCCTCTGGGACTTTCCCTGACTCCAGTGACTTTTGAAAGATCATAACTAACGCCTCCACTATTTCTTCAGCTATCTCCTTTAGAACTCTAGGATGTAGCCCATCTGGGCCCGGAGATTTATCAATTTTCAGACCTTTTAGTTTCTCTAGCACTTTCTCCTTTGTGATGGCAACCATATTCAACTCTGCCCCCTGACTTTCCTGAATTGTTGGGATATTACTCATGTCTTCTACTGTGAAGACTGACGCAAAGTACTTATTAAGTTCCTCAGCTATTTCCTTGTCTCCCATCACTAGATTACCAGCGTCATTTTGGAGCGGCCCAATGTCTACTTTTGCCTCCCGTTTGTTTTTAATGTATTTAAAGAAACTTTTACTATCATTCCTAATGTTACTGGCTAGCCTACCTTCATATTTGATCCTCTCCTTCCTTATTTCTCTCTTTGTTATCCTCTGTTTGTTTTTATAGCCTTCCCAATCTTCTGACTTCCCACTACTCTTTGCCACATTATAGGCTCTCTCTTTTGCCTTGATGCATTCCCTGACTTCCTTTGTCAGCCATGGCTGCCTAATCCCCCCTCTGATAACCTTTCTTTTGTTTGGGATGAACCTCTGCACTGTGTCCTCAATTACTCCCAGAAACTCCTGCCATTGCTGTTCTACTGTCTTTCCCATTAGGCTCTGCTTCCAGTCGATTTTTGTCAGTTCCTCCCTCATGCGCCTGTAATTACCTTTATTTAACTGTAGAACCTTCACATCTGATTCTGCCTTCCTTCTTTCAAATTGCAGACTGAATTCTACCATATTATGATCACTGCTTCCTAAGTGTTCCCTTACTTTAAGATCTTTTATCACGTCTGGCTCATTACATAACACTAAGTCCAGAATAGCCTGTTCCCTCGTGGGCTCCATCACAAGCTGTTCCAAAAAGCCATCCTGTAAACATTCAATGAATTCCCTTTCTTTGGGTCCACTGGCAACATTATTTACCCAGTCCACCTGCATATTGAAATCCCCCATGATCACTGTGACCTTGCCTTTCTGACATGCCCTTTCTATTTCGTGGTGCATTTTGTGCCCCTGGTCCTGACCACTGTCAGGAGGCCTGTACATAACTCCCATTATGGTTTTTTTGCCTTTGTGGTTCCTCAACTCTACCCACACTCTACCCCACAAAGGAGGAAGAGGGAACCATAGACTGGTCAGCCTAACATCAGTAGTTGAGAAAGTAGAATCATCATAGAATCCTACAGTGCAGAAGGAGGCCATTCAGCCCATCGAGTCTGCACCAACCACAATCCCATCCAGGCCCTATCCCCATAAGCCCATGCATTCATACTAGCTCGTTTCCCCTGACACTAAGGGGCAATTTAGCATGGCCGATCCACCTAACCCGGACGTCTTTGGACTGTGGGAGGAAACTGGAGCACCCGGAGGAAACCCACACAAACACGGGGAGAACGTGCAAACTCCACACAGACAGTGACCCAAGCCGGAAATCGAACCTGGGCCCCTGGCGCTGTGAGGCAGCAGTGCTAACCACTGCGCTTGAAGGGCTTGCTAGGGAGGATGTTTCTCCTGGTCGGGGAGTTTCGAACAAGGGGTCGTAGTCTCAGAATAAGGGCTCAGCCATTTAGGACTGAGATGAGAAATCTTTTCACTCAAAGGGTTGGGATTCCATGGATGATCAGCCATTGAGTAGGCTCAAGGTAGATATTTGGGCATTAAGGGAATAGTGTAGCAAGGTGGGGTTGAGGTAGAAGATCTTATTGATTGCCAGAGTAGGTTAGAAGGGCCGAATGTCCTGTTCTTTGTGATATAACTGAGTGGCTCGCCAGGCCATTTCAGAGGGCAGTCAAAGGTCAACCACGTTGCTAAGAGTCTGGAGTCAAGTGTAGGCCAGATTGAGACAGGCTGGCAGATTTCTTTCCCAAAAGGACATTAGTGGACCAATTGGTTGGGGGGGAAGGAATCCCCTACAACCTGTTTCACTTTTCTCTCCACTAAATTTAATTTATGGTCTTTGTCCAGTTGAGTCTAGCTGACACTCCATTATAGCATCGAGGGAGTGATGAACTGCCAAAGATGCCATCTACTGGATGAGATTCTGAAAACCAGGTCAGTCTTCTTGCTCAGAGGGATTTGGAAAGATCCTGTGGTGATTTTCTGATTATAATGACTGGGGAGTTAGTGAATGTTAGCTTGGAGGCACCTCCACCTGAGGCCATTCTGGCCATGGTTACTATACCTTCCTCAATGAGCCATCGCCGGGAGATTATTTGAATTCCTCAATAATCTTCTGGCTGTTGATGGAGATGGCTTCCTGACCAAGTGCTCACTCTTCTTGTTTCTCTTTGAACAGGTTTGGCTGTAGGTCTTGGAATTGGAGCCTTGGCAGAAGTTGCCAAGAAGACGTGGAGGCCCGAGGAGCGGGAGGGTAAGTGGAAGCATGTTCAGCGTTGAGGTACCTTACTCCTGAGAGAGCAGCTGCTTGTCATGGACTTGAGGTCTAGGTCCGTCACACCTGCTTCTGTTCTTGTCACTTGTGACTGAACTATCTTCTTATTGGACAGAGACTGGTTGCAGTGGGTGGGACTTGCACAAAGGGGCTGTTTGGACTGGTTGGGAAACAACACCATTTATGTAGCACCTTTAATACCATGAAATGTCACAAGTCAGTTGACAGGCGTGTTCTCAGAGCCAGCCTGACACACAGCTACATAAGGCAGCATTAGGGCAGGTGACCCAAAGCCTGGTCTAACGGGTGGTTTTTAAGGAGTGCCTTCAAGGAGGAAAGCAAAGTAGATAGATGGAGATGTGTAGGGAGGGTATTCCAGAGTTTGGGACCTGGGCAGCTGGAGGTGGAGTGAATAGGATTGGGAATGTACAAGAGGGCAAATTAGAGGAGCACAGATATCTTGGAGAGTTGTGGGGCTGGAGGAGGTTAAAAAGAGAGTTGGGTGGTGGGGGGAGGCCATGGAGAGAGAGCAAGTTAGTGAGCATGGGGTAAAATGAATGAGATTTGGTGTCATTAAAGACATGGAGGTTTTGGATTAATCCTAGTTTAGTGGGTAGAATGTGGGAGACTAGTCAGGAGTGTTTTAAAATAGTCAAGTCCAGAGATAAGCGGCTATTGGATAGGCACATGGAGCACACCAGGATGATAGGGAGTGGGATAGCTTGATCTTGGTTTCAGATAAAGCTCGGCACAACATCGTGGGCCGAAGGGCCTGTTCTGTGCTGTACTGTTCTATGTTCTATAACAAGGGGCACAGAGTTGGGATTAGCCACAAAAACAAGGCTATGACTCATCTTTCATTCCCTCCCCCTGCAGTATAAATATCTCCCACTTTCTGTGCCTTTTAGCTTTGACAAAGGGTCACCTGGACTCGAAACGTCAGCTCTTTCCTCTCCTTACAGATGCTGCCAGACCTGCTGAGATTTTCCAGCATTTTCTCTTTTGGTTTCAGATTCCAGCATCCGCAGTAATTAACTTTTATCCAGAGTTGGGATTGTCACTTGGAGAATTAATTGGGAAGATAGAAGCAATGTTTCTGAGAGTTACTGGAATAGGGAGAGCTTCAGCATCAGTGGTCATTAAGGCCAACAAAAGGAATATAAAGTACGTAAAGGAAGGGATATAAAATGAGATCTGATGAGGGTGAGGGCAGGATATGATTATATAACTCACAGCACCAGTTCACGCTTGGACTGGCTGCTTTAATTTGTGAGTCTGCATTGTGGGATGGCATAGATTTCTGTGGATGTCGGGTGGCAAACTGAAGGGCCTTTCCACAAAGCCTTTGGAACGGAAACTGCTTTACCACCAATGCTTATTGGATGTTCCAAAGCGCTTTACAGCAATGAAACTGTCGTCAGGTGAGGTGTAGTCACCTTTGAAATGATTTTCAGAAGTAACTGGGAGTGTGTCAGTATTCGCATGGGATTCCCAGTTGCACGTTAGTGATTATAGGGGTTTTCCAGGAGTGTACCAATCTTTAGAAGAGTTTCCCGACCAGAGTCAGTATTTAAGGGGGTCACCAGGGATGGGGTCAGTATTTACAGGGGTCCACAGGATAGGGTCGGTATTTACAGGGGTCCACAGGATAGGGACAGTATTTACAGGAGGTCCACAGGATAGGGTCAGTATTTACAGGAGGTCCACAGGATAGGGTCAGTATTTACAGGAGGTCCACAGGATAGGGTCAGTATTTACAGGAGGTCCACAGGATAGGGTCAGTATTTACAGGAGGTCCACAGGATAGGGTCAGTATTTACAGGAGGTCCACAGGATAGGGTCAGTATTTACAGGAGGTCCACAGGATAGGGTCAGTATTTACAGGGGGCCCAGGAGAGGGTCAGTATTTACAGGGGTCCACGGGAGAGAGTCAGTATTTACAGGGGTCCACGGGAGAGAGTCAGTATTTACAGGGGTCCACAGGATAGGGTCAGTATTTACAGGGGTCCACAGGATAGGGTCAGTATTTACAGGGGTCCACAGGATAGGGTCAGTATTTACAGGGGTCCACGGGATAGGGTCAGTATTTACAGGGGTCCACGGGATAGGGTCAGTATTTACAGGGGTCCACGGGATAGGGTCAGTATTTACAGGGGTCACCAGGGATAGGGTCAGTATTTACAGGGGTCCACGGGATAGGGTCAGTATTTACAGGGGGCCCAGGAGAGGATCAGTATTTACAGGGGGCCTCAGGATAGGGTTAGTATTTACAGGGGGTCCATGGGATAGGGTCAGTATTTACAGGGGGTCCGTGGGATAGGGTCAGTATTTACAGGGGTCCAAGGGATAGGGTCAGTATTTACGGGGGTCCAAGGGATAGGGTCAGTATTTACGGGGGTCCACAGGATAGGGTCAGTATTTACGGGGGTCCAAGGGATAGGGTCAGTATTTACGGGGGTCCACAGGATAGGGTCAGTATTTACGGGGGTCCACAGGATAGGGTCAGTATTTATGGGGGTCCACGGGATAGGGTTAGTATTTACAGGGGGCCTCAGGATAGGGTTAGTATTTACAGGGGGTCCACAGGATAGGGTCAGTATTTACAGGGGGTCCACAGGATAGGGACAGTATTTACAAGGGTCCACGGGATAGGGTCAGTATTTACGGGGGTCACCAGGGATAGGGTCAGTATTTACGGGGGTCCACAGGATAGGGTCAGTATTAATGGGGGTCACCAGGGATAGGGTCAGTATTTACGGGGGTCACCAGGGATAGGGTCAGTATTTACGGGGGTCACCAGGGATAGGGTCAGTATTTACAGGGGTCACCAGGGATAGGGTCGGTATTTACAGGGGTCACCAGGGATAGGGTCAGTATTTACAGGGGTCCACAGGATAGGGTCAGTATTTACAGGGGTCACCAGGGATAGGGTCAGTATTTACAGGGGTCACCGGGGATAGGGTCAGTATTTACAGGGGTCCACAGGATAGGGTTAGTATTTACAGGGGTCACCAGGGATAGGGTCAGTATTTACAGGGGGTCCACAGGATAGGGTCAGTATTTACAGGAGGCCCAGGAGAGGGTCAGTATTTACGGGGGTCCACGGGATAGGGTCAGTATTTACGGGTGTCCACAGGATAGGGTCAGTATTTACAGGAGGCCCAGGAGAGGGTCAGTATTTACGGGGGTTCACGGGATAGGGTCAGTATTTACGGGGGTCCACGGGATAGGGTCAGTATTTACGGGGGTCCACGGGATAGGGTCGGTATTTACAGGAGGGCTCAGGATAGGGTCAGTATTTACGGGGGTCCACGGGATAGGATCAGTATTTACAGGAGGGCTCAGGATAGGGTCAGTGTTTACAGGAGGGCTCAGGATAGGGTCAGTATTTACAGGAGGGCTCAGGATAGGGTCGGTATTTACAGGAGGGCTCAGGATAGGGTCAGTATTTACAGGAGGGCTCAGGATAGGGTCGGTATTTACAGGAGGGCCCAGGATAGGGTCGGTATTTACAGGAGGGCTCAGGATAGGGTCAGTATTTACAGGAGGGCTCAGGATAGGGTCAGTATTTACAGGAGGGCTCAGGATAGGGTCGGTATTTACAGGAGGGCTCAGGATAGGGTCGGTATTTACAGGAGGGCTCAGGATAGGGTCGGTATTTACGGGGGTTACCAGGGATAGGGTCGGTATTTACTTGAGGTTTTATTTTAGAACCCATTACATCGGTCCTGTTTCTAATCTGGAATGGGGAAGTGAGGTCACTGGAATTAACTCTGACTGAATGAATCCAGCACTGATTGTTAATGTTGGTGTTGTGATTGCAGTCTGTTCTAAACATCTTGCCGTGTGTCTATATATATATTCTGTTTGTGCTTTCATCTGTCTGTCGATATGCCCAACCTTGGGAAAGGGTGATGGGGGAGGAGAGAGGAGAATGTGTAGGCAAGCTAACAGAATGTGTATATATCCAATCTGACTCTTCTTTGACCTCTGTTACAGTGGATAACTGGAATGTGGTTGTTATTAAATCCAAACACATTTAGAAATGATTTTTAATTTCTTCTCCTTCCTCCTGCTGTTGTTTTGCCCCTTCTGTTTTATTCAGCATATTCATAGAATCCTAGAATCCCTGCAGTGCAGAAGAAGGCCATTCGGCCCATCGAGTCTGCACCGACCACAACCCCATCCCGGCCCTATCCCCATAACCCTACTTATTTACCCTACTAACCCCCTGACACTAAGGGGCAATTTAGCACGGCCAATCAACCTAACCCGCACTGTGGGACTGTGGGAGGAAACCGGAGCACCCGGAAGAAAGCCACGCAGACACGGGGAGAACGTGCAAACTCTGCGCAGACTGTGACCCGAGCGGGAATTGAACCCAGATCCTTGGCGCTGTGAGGCAGCAGTGCTAACCACTGTGACACCGTTCCGCCCCCACAGTGCCACCGTGCCGCCCTCAGTATCGTTCCTCAATAGCACCTTGCGTCTTGTGAATTATTTTGAAGGAAGCCTGGGGTGCACGGCAAGATCCCTTAAAGGGCAGGTTAATCGGTGCTTTGGGTGATTTGTTTCAAAGTGTGGGTTGGGACACGGGGAACTGAGCCGCCTACGTTATTTCATTTGATTTGTTACTGTCACATGTATTATACATTATAGTGAAAAGTATTGTTTCTTGCACGTTATACAGACAGAGCATACCGTTCGTAGAGTACATAGGGGAGAAGGAAAGGAGAGAGTGCAGAATGTAGTGTTACAGTCATAGCTAGGGGGTGTCGAGAAAGATCAACTTAATACGAGGTAGGTCCATTCAAAAGTCTGACAGCAGCAGGGAAGAAGCTGTTCTTGAGTCGGATGATACGTGACCTCAGACTTTTGTATCTTTTTCCCGACGGAAGAAGGTGGAAGAGAGAATATGCGGGGTGCGTGGGGTCCTTAATTATGCTGACTGCTTTTCTGAGGCAGCGGGAAGTGTAGACAGAGTCAATGGATGGGAGGCTGGTTTGCGTGATGGATTGGGCTTCATTCACAACCCTTTGTAGTTTCTTGCGGTCTTGGGCAGAGCAGGAGCCAAACCAAGCTGTGATACAACCAGAAAGGATGCTTTCTATGGTGCATCTGTAAAAGTTGGTGAGAGCCGTAGCGGACATGCCAAATTTCCTGCCTTCCTCAATTTTTCTATAACTGGCACCATAAGAACAGGGCCTCCTAAAACCTCATTGGAAGGGCAGTATTTGACTTGCCTTTCAAGTTAATGTGGAGCTCTGAGGAATTAATGTGAAGGTGACGGGGAGGAGGAGAGGAAGGAACTTTCCTGATCTTCGAATAGCACCCAAGAATCTCTTATGGCAACCTGAGTGAGCAGGTCTTCCTCAATGGTGCTGCACTCCCTCAGTACTGTACTGGGTCAAATTTCTGGTGTAGGACTTGAACTCACAACCTCCTGCCTCTCGGGGGTAAGATGAGAACAGGGCAGCTCCATTTATGCAACTATCATCAGTAAGGAGTCTTTGAGCCATTAGGCCTCCTGTTATATTGTAATTACCATAAACCTTGTGTGCAGCAATGGTTCCACTCAGTTGGGGACTAGTTGAGAGATATGTAGAGGTCTAGAAGACGTGGTTAAGATGTGGCTACATCAGAGACAGCGATTCATGAGGTACAATTAAACCAAATGATTCTATTTTTGGTGCATTGTCGAAGGATCAGTTTGAAGATTTAGTGTGGAATTCTCTAACCTTACCCGCCACTGGGAATCTTCCAGTCCCACCAAAGTCAACTCCAGTCAGCATCACGAGTGAGGAATGTCAATTACTATCGACTTTGGTGGGACCAAAAGATCCTGTTGGTGAGTCGATAGCAAGTCACCTCCGCCACGGGAAAATTTGAACCGATATTTGAGGATCACGTACTGTTTTCATGGAAAACTGGGTAGAATCGTGGAATATCTGTGTCTCAAAGGGCTGAAGGGCCTTTTCTGCTCTTTCTGACTCTATGGTGATGTCTGAGGTGGATGAGATTATCTCAGTGTCCGCAGTGAACCTGGAGCTGTGATGGGTTTGAGTCTGGAACCTGATCAATGCGAATGGTTCCTGGAGAGAACATATTTTTATTTTGGTGAAAATCCTCTTTGTTTCGCCAGCTGTTTGATCTCTCGGGCGGGTTGTGCCCAGACCAGCGAATGAGATGGTCAATGGCAGAAGCCTTGAGATGTGCTGAGGAAGATGTTTCAGGAGAAAAGAGAGCCTTATTCTCGTCTCGCCTCCACGCATCTTACCCCCACCCCCAAACTCTGCTTCCCTCCCATTCCAGTTCTTTGGGCTTCTCTCGCTCCTCAATCCCACCACCACTGGTAGCCATACCTCCTTCAGTCTAGTCCCCATGCTTTGGAATTCCCTCTGCAAATCCCTGTGCCATTCCACATCTCCTCAAAGCTCACCACGAAGACTGAGCTTTCACCCACTACATCCCCTCCTCAACACACACATTCCTCCACTCCCAATCCCTCCAATATCTCCTCCTTTAACTTGGTGTCCAGTATTGTTCTGCGTTCATGGAGAGTTGTTGAAATTTTCATAGGGAACAATTATTCTTGCCCAATTCGCATCCCTTTGCAAGCTGCTCCCTCTGGCTAGTGATCTTTCAGGATTAATATTAAATCCAGCAGTTAGACACTTGGGCGAAGTGGGAGAGGGGTTCTTATTCTTTCCAGTAAACCGTGGGGCCTTTCCATGTTGCGGGAGGCTCGTGGCCTGAGCTTTTCCTGCTACCTGAGTGCAGGGGCAGGAGTCACTGAGATGGGGCCCCTTCAGCTGCTGCAGTCTGGCAGGGGGCAGGATTTAAAAACTCCACAAATGTTGGAAGGCAGAATGGAAAAGGAAAAGCTTGAATTACAAGGCTGATTACTTGGCATCTGGGAAAAAGAAAAGACTGGATGAAAGGATGGATCATTCCAGCTTCTCCCTGTAAGGTGGTGATGAGCTAGCTGGCATCTCCAGCAATTTCTCCCAGTAATTCTGAGGGAAGCTTGCTCACTGAGTTTGGGCGTTTGAACGGCTGTCCATCCATACGCATGCACGTGGGAGTCTGTGCATGTGTGTAAAGGCGTCTGTGTCTTTTTTTATATCTTTAAGTACATGCTTAATCTGCTTGGGTTCTCTTGAAAGAGAAAAATAAATACATCTGTCCTTTTGCGAAATAAAATATCCGCATTCTTTAAACTGTGGCGACACGCAGGGAGTGGTCTATCGTGCAAACTTGTAGAAACCTGTGGGCAAATGTCATTGTGACTGAAAGCACCACAGGAGAGCTTAAATTAGAATCCATCTCTTCTAAATTTGAACAGCAGTATCTGATTGTACTGCACCTTCTGAAGGTGACTCGGAATGAATTGACAGCGTCAAATGGTGTTTGTTTGTGAGTGTGGAGAAAGCAGTAACCGTACCTAAAGTAGTTTGAGCGGAGTGCCAGAGACTGACCGACAATCCAGTTACTATCATTCTCACTTTTAATTTTGAAAGGTCCGGGATTGGGCATTAATCAGACAGGGAGGGCAGGGTTTAATCTGGCATTCCAGGATCCCAGCTCTGGTCTCCGAGCTCCCGTTCATTCACACTCTCAGCTATAGTGACCACTTAAAGAAATGTTTCATAATTCTCCATAACTATACAGTCCATAAAAACTCTTAACTTGATTTTCAAGTTTGCTGACGACACCACCATAGTGGGTCGGATCTCAAACAGAGCACAGGAATGAGGTAGAGAATCTGGTGAACTGCCGCGGCGATCATAATCGCTCCCTCAATGTCAACAAAATGAAGGAGATTGTCATCAACTTCAGAAAGTGTAAAGGAGAACATGCCCTGTCCACATCAATGGAGACAAAGTAGAAATGGTCGAGAGCTTCACGTTTTTGTGTCCAGATCACGAACAATCTGTCCTGGTTCCCCCCATGCCGACACTATAGTTAAGAAAGCCCACCAATGCCTCTACTTTCTCAGAAGACTAAAGAAATTTGGCATGTCAGCTACAACTCTCACCAACTTTTACAGATGCACCGTAGAAAGCATTCTTTCTGGTTGTATCACAGCTTGGTATGGCTCCTGCTCTGCCCAAGACTGCAAGGAACTACAAAAGGTCATGAATGTAGCCCAATCCATCATGCAAACCAGCCTCCCACCCATTGACTCTGTCTACACTTCCTGTTGCCTTGGAAAAGAAGCCAGCATAATAAGGACCCCACGCACCCCGGACATTCTCTCTTCCACCTTCTTACTTAAAGACTATTTCCTCGGGTGGATGGAGCTATTACAAGGGGGCATAACTATAGGGTTCGTGGTGGGAGATATAGGAAGGATATCAGAGGTAGGTTCTTTACGCAGAGAGTGGTTGGGGTGTGGAATGGACTGCCTGCAGTGATAGTGGAGTCAGACACTTTAGGAACATTTAAGCGGTTATTGGATAGGCACATGGAGCACACCAGGATGATAGGGAGTGGGATAGCTTGATCTTGGTTTCAGATAAAGCTCGGCACAACATCGTGGGCCGAAGGGCCTGTTCTGTGCTGTACTGTTCTATGTTCTATGTTCTTCCGTCAGGAAAAAGATACAAAAGCCTGAGGTCACGTACCAATTGACTCAAGAACAGCTTCTTCCCTGCTGCTGTCAGACTTTTGAATGGACCTACCTTGCATTAAGTTGATCTTTCTCTACACCATAGCTATGACTGTAACACTACATTCTGCACTCTCTCCTTTCCTTCTCAATGAACAGTATGCTTTGTATAGCGCGCAATAAACAATACTTTTCACTGTATACCAATACATGTCAAATCAAATGTTAAATGACCCATTTATGGCTCACGAAGGCGATTAAGTAAGAGTTTTTAATGTGTGAGAGAGTGTTTCAGCTTTTGCTAAAAGAATGCAGCATGTTAGTGATATTAGGAAGACAAATCAAGACTCGCCTAGTGTATAATTCAGAACATGAACCCTTCAGGCTAGATTGTAGTACAGTTTTCAATTCTGCCCGTATACGCTTCAGATTGTAAAAGGAAAGAGAGTAGCTAAAGTAAACCCTTTGAGACTGAGAAATATAATGGAGAATAAGGAAACGGTTATGATAATACATAAATATTTTGTACCTGTCCTCCCAGTAGAACAAAAAAAAATACCAGAAAAGCTGGGGAACTGGCGATCTAATATTATTAGTAAAAAAAAGTATCAAAACATTAATGGGTCCAGAAGTTGCCAAATCCCCTGTACCCAATGGCTTGTGTCCTTGGTTTCCAAAAGAGTGGCCACAAAGATAGTGACTACACTGATTGTGATTTCACAGAATGCCCCAGGCCATGGCGTGGATTAGGAGTTGACAAAATGCAACATCACTATTCAGGAAAGAAGGGAGAGAGAAAACTGGGAACTATTGGCCAGTTAGCCTGACATCAGTCATTGGGAAATTCAATCCCGCAACAGGAGAGGAAGCTCGCGTGTTTCTGCCTTGCTTTGTGCTAATACCCAGAGGCCTAGTTTTATCCTGGGATCTCTATTGTCACTAGCCCTTTTCCTCCACCCCACTGAGTCATTGTGTTCAGGGGAGAAATGGAGAGAGGGTTTATTCTGGGGTTCAGTGGGGACTGAAGGGAAGATGAAGGAATGCAGGGTCGTCAGCCCTTGGGATCTCCTCGATTCTGAAACCCAGTAGTCTGCATTAAAATGGCCGATAGCACAGACCATGTGGAGAAAGACTCGACTGTATGGTGGAAGGGGCTTTCCTGCACTGTAAGACTGTGTGTGTGCGTGTGTGCATGCGCGCGTCAGGAACCAATCTGAATGTAGACTTTGGAGTTGGGAGAGTGTCGGGGGCCCTGTCCCACCCACGAAACGCTTTGGATTCTCACTGTGGCTATGGTTCCACACATGGTCTTCCCTTACTGCCCATTCCGGATTCCCACCCCCTCCTTTCCAGAATTCCCTACCCTTTTTGTGAGGAAGTGCTTCCTGATATCACCCAATACGACCTCTCTCTAATTTCCGAGTTGTGGATTCTCCCGTGACAGAACGATTTCTATCTCCTGCTCCGACCATTCCTCTGGTCTGTATTGTAAACCCTGGTGTTCAGTGACCCTGCCTTCCCCGACAGTGTTAAACAAATACACAACAATGTTGTAAGCTGCTTCTGGGACTCGCCCCCTGTACTCCTGTTTTAAAAAGCTGACATTGAGAGATTGACAATCATGGCGATACGTGGTGTTTGACCTTCAGTAGCTTTGCCTGAATTGGCACAGTTGACTGTTTCTGAAGGTTGGCTCTGTAATCTGTGTTGATTGTGGTAGCGCTCTCTCTCTCTCTCTCTCTCTCTCCTCAGCGCTCTCTCGCTCTCTCTCTCAGCTGTACTCTCACTTGTTATTGGTCCCTCAGCTTTTTGGCAGCAGCACTCCTACTTTGTTTTTAATATTTCTGGCAAATTCTACCTGCTCTGCCTGATTCCTTTTAAAGTCCTTTTCAGGGCTACATTCTATCTAGTGCTTTCACTGAGTGGCTGTTCTAATAGAAACCGAGAAGCAGCTCCCTCCATTACAGTGAACCTTGCTGCAATGGTGTCACTCTGTCCAGTTGTTTGATCTGACATAGAAAATATGAGTAGGGGTAGGCCATTCAGCCCTTCCAGCCTGTTCCATCATTCAACATGATCATGACTGCTCCTCTATCTCAGTACCCATACTCCCACACTGTTCCCATTCCCCTTGACACCTTTAGAGTCTAGAAATATATCCATTTCCTTCTTGTGACTTGGCCTCCACCGCCTTCTGGGGTAGAGAGTTCCACAGGTTCACCAACCTCACCTCAACCCTAAATGACCTCGCCCGTGCTCTGAGACTGTGACCCCTGGTTCTAGACTCCCCCCAGCCAGACGAACAAAAACACCACAGACCCACAAGTAAGCGGCCAGTTCACTCCACGCAGCAAAACCTGGCACCATATTCCGGAGAGTGGGAGAAGGGAAAACCTGAAAGAAAGAGAAAAGGGTTAACGAGAGCTGACAGAGGGTAGATTGGTAGAGGCATAATAGGCCATAGAGTCTCCTGGCTCCGCGAGGGATTTATTACTGAGCTCGCAGGCTGCTGTGTCGGGATTCCTGACATGCTTGCTACGTCCTGTGTGTGTTTTTGAACTCCTTATCAGCTTCATCTAAATAACCTGTTGAACATAAACACAGCATGAGCAGTATGGGAGCTAGAGAAAACAGCACCTATATAAACAGTGGCGTGGGGGAGCTCGGGCGGAGTGGCAGGTTGTTGCTGGACACAAGTGTCGAGGCTCAGAAAGGAAAGTGCCTGGTCTCTCTCCAAGGTCACTTTGCTGTAATCTCCTCGGGCGAGTGCCAGGAGGACCAGAGGAAACTCGTCTGCTAGATAAAGCTGCTCTGGCTTGTGCAGGCTGCCAGAGTGCCTGCTGCAGTTGTTTTGTTACTTGTGGGAGGAGCCCCTCTTTAACAGCTCTCAACATTTAATTCCTGGCATCTTTTTTTAGAAACAGTGAGAGGACAAATATTTCAGAATAGCTTTCGAGGGGTAAATAGGTTCGGAACAAACATGCATTTCGACACCACCCGTGACCTTGGGATGTCCCCAGAGTGCTTTACAGCCACTCTGTTACCTTGTGAAGCGCAGTTACAGGGTAGAGGAACCACAGCGGAGGGGACAGTATCTCAATCATTTCTCTCCCCCCGCTGTTTTTTCAGACTATAAAACTCCTCATGTTAGCCCACACTTAAATCTCAGTCCATTTCAAATTAAATTATAGACTTTTGTTCCCAAGTTTAAACCTCGTGTCAGGGGGCTGGAGAGTTGACAGCATTTTGTCTGGTGTTTTTAGGAATTTTAGTTGCAGTTTTGTACAGTGGGAGTTATTTAACTGCAGCTTTTGAGTGACGGCAGAGACTGGGTTTCCAGTGCCTCTCCGCCTCTCCCAGAAATTACTCTACTGTCTCATTCTTTGTCTTAGAGGCGCAGAGGGAAGCCATTCGGCCCATTGTGTCTGTGGAATGATCCTCCTATATCCCTGCCGTGTTTCTTGCTTTTAAGGACTTATCTTCCTTTCAAAGACGTGATGATCTCGGGCTGAGACAAAGCATTCGGAGTTCCTCCACTCACCATGTAGAGAAACATCAAACTTTTAAATGGATGACTTGTCCTTTCCCCAATCAGAAACAACAGTTCTTCCTTGTCAAAGCTGTTCACAATTTAAAAAGAACTCTCTTAAATTTGCTCTTTATCTTCCTTACTCTGTTGGAAATAATGCCAGTGTTGTGTCTCAGCCTCTGGTTATTGTATAGGGGAAGCTATGGTGTAGCAGTATTGTCTCTGGGCTAATAATGCAATACTAACCACCATGCACAATGGCACAGTGGTTAGAAACATAGAAACATAGAAGATAGGAGCAGGAGGAGGCCATTTGGCCCTTCGAGCCTGCTCCACCATTCATTACGATCATGGCTGATCGCCCAATCAATAACCTAATCCTGCTTTCTCTTCATAACCTTTGATCCCATTCGCCCCAAGTGCTATATCCGGCCACCTCTTGAATACATTCAATGTTTTGGCATCAACTACTTCCTGTGGTAATGAATTCCACAGGCTCACTACTCTTTGGTTGAAGAAATGTCTCCTCATCTCCGTCCTAAATGGTCTATCCTGAAGCCTCAGACTGTGACCCCTGGTTCTGGATTCCCCCACCATCGGGAACATCCTCCCTGCATCTACCCTGTCTAGTCCTGTTAGAATTTTATTAGTCTCTATGAGATCCCCCCTCATTCGTCTGAACTCCAGTGAAAGCAATCCTAACCTAGTCAATCTCTCCTCATACATCAGTCCCGCCATCCCTGGAATCAGCCTGGTAAACCTTCGCTGCACTCCCTCGAGAGCAAGAACATCCTTCCTCAGAAAAGGAGACCAAA
>NW_027592759.1:0-46045 GCF_964213995.1 Mustelus asterias
ACAGAGAGAGAGAGAGAGAGAATCAGACACAGAGTAACAGAGAGAGAGAATCAGACACAGAGAGTAACAGAGAGAGAGAGAATCAGACAGAGAGAATAACAGAGAGAGAGAGAATCAGACACACAGAGTAACAGAGAGAGAGAATCAGACACAGAGAGTAACAGAGAGAGAGAATCAGACACAGAGTAACAGAGAGAGAGAGAGAATCAGACACAGAGAGTAACAGAGAGAGAGAATCAGACACAGAGTAACAGAGAGAGAGAATCAGACAGAGAGAATAACAGAGAGAGAATCAGACACAGAGAGTAACAGAGAGAGAATCAGACACAGAGAATAATAGAGAGAAAGTGTACTCGAGAGAGACAGAGAATCAGACAAAGAGTAACAGAGAGAGAAAGTGTCCTCGAGAGAGAGAGAATCAGACAGTGTATTAGAGAGAGAGAATCAGACACAGAGAGAGTAACAGAGAGAAAGTGTACTCGAGAGAGAGAATCAGACAGAGAGAGAGAGTGTGTATTAGAGAGAATCAGACAGAGAATAATAGAGAGAGAGAGAGAGTCAGACAGGGAGAGAGAAGGCAAGTGCATTAGAGAGAGAGAGAGTCAGATGGAGAGTAACAAAGAGAGAGAGTGAGAGCAGGAAGACAAGCAGACACAAGAGAGCGCAACAGAGGGGAAAGTGACAGATGGAGAGAAGATGGGACAGAGGGAGACAGAAAGGATGAAAGAGAGAGAGACACACAATCAGACAGAGAGAGAGAAAATTGGGGTGGCACAGCGGTTAGCTCTGCTGCCTCACAGTACCAGGGACCCAGGTTCGATTCCGGCCTCGGGTCACTGTCTGTGCGGAGTCTGCACATTCTCCCCGCGTTTCCTCCGGGTGCTCCGGTTTCCTCGCACAGTCCAAAGATGTGCTGGTTAGGTTGATTGGCCATGGGTAAGTTACCCCTAAATGTCAGGGGGATTAGCAGGGTAAATGGAGTTACAGGAATAGGGCCTGGGTGGGATTGTGGTCAGTTCCGACTTGATGGGCCGAATGGCCTCCTTCTGCACTGTAGGGATTCTATGTATTGGCTACAGCAGAATGGACACACAGACAGGGAGTGTTTGCTGAGACACAGCGGACAGTGTGCAGCAGAGAGACAGCGGCATTGGGCAGTCAGGTGGCAGATACAGTTTGGCGTGGTGAGGGAGAGGGGGACCATAGACTTTGGAAGGCTCGCTGGAGAGAGAGAGAGGGGGATAGAGAAAGAGAGAGAGGGAGAGAAGAAAGGGGGGGCGAGAGAGAGAGAGGGAGACAGTGCAATCAAACTGTCACGGTTATAGCGGGGGCCGGTGAGGAAACGGGAACAGGATCCGGGCGAGGATTTGGGAAGCGGGAAAGGCCACACTGATAATCCTTCGATGGGGGCCCAGAAGGGAAAGAAGGGGATTGGGAGAGAAATAGTGGTGGGGGATGCGATGGTTAGAGGCACGGACAGGCGGTTCGGCGGGCGCGAACGAGACTCCAGGATAGTAGGCTGCCTCCCTGGTGCCGGGGTACTGGATGTCTCCGAGAGGGTAGGAAGCATATTAAAAAGGGAAGGTAATCAAACAGATGTAATTGTACACATTGGTGAAAGTGACGTAGGTAGAAAGAGCAGGGGGGGGGTCATACGAGAGCAATTCAGGGAGATGGGTGCGAGGCTAAAAAATAAGGCCTCCAGGGTAGCAATCTCTGGACTGCTCCCAGTGCCTAATGCTTGTGAGGCCAGGAACAGGGAGATTCTACAATTGAACACGTGAGTAAAGGACTGGTGCAAGAGGGAGGGTTTCAAATTCATAGATCATTGGGAAGTCTTCAAGAGAGGATGGCACCTGTATGGAAAGGATGGGTTACACCTTAACTGGAAGGCCACAAATATCCTGGCTGGGAGTTTTGCGAGAGTGTTTCTGCAGGGTTAAACTAGTGTGGCAGGGGGATCAAAACAGTAGGTCAGTAAATACTGAGGCTGGGGTCGAGCTGGGGGCCAGGGCAAGGCTAGCTAAGAAGAAGAGCATTCTGGAGCAGGATGACCTGAGTGGGCCTGGAGTGCATCTGCTTCAATGCGAGAAGCGTAACAGGTAAGACAGACGAACTTAGGGCCTTAATGCTTACGCGGAATTTGGATGTGGTTGCGGTGACAGAGACATGGTTAAAAGGACAGGACTGGCAGCTGAATATTCCGGGGTATCCGTGTTTTAGGCGAGACAGAGGAGGGGCTAAAAAAGGTGGGGGAGTAGCGGTATTAGTTAGGGAGCATATTACCGCGGTGCAGAGGGTGGACAATTTAGAGGGGTCATGTAATGAGTCGCTGTGGGTGGAGCTCAGAAACAGGAAAGGTGCAATCACTATGCTGGGGGTATACTACAGGCCACCCAACAGCCCACGGGAAGTGGAGGAACGGATATGTCAGGAGATTCTGGATATGTGCAGAAAAAATAGGGTTGTTGTCATGGGAGACTTCAATTTCCCTGGTATAGACTGGAAAGTGCTTAGGGCTGGGGCTCTGGACAGGGAGGAATTTGTAAAATGCGTACTGGAAGGTTCTTTGGAACAGTATGTAGATAGCCCACCGAGAGAGGGGGCTACACTGGATCTAGTTCTGGGAAATGAGCCCGGTCAGGTCATCAAAGTTTCGGTTGGGGAACATGTGGCAAATAGTGACCACAACTCTGTTAACTTTAGGATAGTAATGGACGAGTGTTGTCCTAAGGGTAGGGTGCTAAATTGGGGGAAGGCTAACTATAGCCAGATTAGGCAGGAATTGGTGGCCGTTGATTGGGAGAGGCTGTTCGGAGGCAAGTCCACGGCTGGCATGTGGGAGTCTTTTAAGGAACAGTTGATAAGGCTGCAGGACAGGCATGTGCCTGTAAAAAGGAAGGATAGGAAAGGTAGGATTCGAGAGCCGTGGATAACCAGGGAAATTGAGGATCTGATCAAAAAGAAAAGAGAGGCGTACGTTAGGTCCAGGCAACTGAAAACAGATGGAGCTCTGGAGGAATACAGAGAGAGTAGGAAAGAACTCAAACGGGGAGTTAGAAGGGCAAAAAGAGGTCATGAAATGTTCTTGGCAGACAGGATTAAGGAGAATCCGAAGGCATTTTATTCATATGTTAGGAACAAAAGAGTTGTCAGGGAAAAAGTTGGACCTCTCAGGGACAAAGGAGGGGAATTATGCTTAGAACCCAAGGGAATAGGGGAGATCCTAAATGAATACTTTGCATCGGTATTCACAAAGGAGAGGGACTTGTTGACTGGGAGTGTCTCAGAGAGAGGTGTTGACCCGTTAGAGAGAATCTCCATTACAAGGTTTTTTAGGTTAGTGTTAGATTTTTTAGGGAACATTAAAACTGACAAATCCCCAGGGCCTGATGGCATCTATCCTAGACTGCTCAGGGAGACAAGAGATGTAATTGCTGGGCCTCTGACGGAAATCTTTGTCTCTTCATTGGACTCAGGTGAGGTCCCTGAGGATTGGAGGATAGCGAATGTGGTACCGTTATTTAAGAAGGGTTGCAGGGATAACCCGGATAATTATAGGCCAGTGAGCTTGACGTCCGTGGTAGGGAAGTTGTTGGAGAGGATTCTTAGAGACAGGATGTATGCACATTTAGAACGGAACAATCTCATTAGTGACAGACAGCATGGTTTTGTAAGAGGGAGGTCGTGCCTTACAAATTTGGTGGAGTTTTTTGAGGAAGTGACAAAAACGGTTGACGAAGGAAGGGCCGTGGATGTCGTCTATATGGATTTCAGTAAGGCATTTGACAAAGTCCCACATGGCAGGTTGGTTAAGAAGGTTAAGGATCATGGGATACAAGGAGAGGTGGCTAGATGAGTAGAAAACTGGCTTGGCCACAGGAGACAGAGGGTAGCAGTCGAAGGGTCTTTTTCCGGCTGGAGGTCTGTGACCAGTGGTGTTCCGCAGGGCTCTGTACTGGGACCTCTGCTATTTGTGACATATATAAATGATTTGGAAGAAGGTGTAACTGGTGTTATCAGCAAGTTTGCGGATGACACGAAGATGGCTGGACTTGCGGATAGCGATGAACATTGTCGGACAATACAGCAGGATATAGATAGGCTGGAAAATTGGGTGGAGAAATGGCAGATGGAATTTAATCCGGATAAATGCGAAGTGATGCATTTTGGAAGAACTAATGTAGGGGGGAGTTATACAATAAATAGCAGAGTCATCAGGAGTATAGAAACACAGAGGGACCTAGGTGTGCAAGTCCTCAAATCCTTGAAGGTGGCAACACAGGTGGAGAAGGTGGTGAAGAAGGCATATGGCATGCTTGCCTTTATAGGACGGGGTATAGAGTATAAAAGCTGGAGTCTGATGATGCAGCTGTATAGAACGCTGGTTAGGCCACATTTGGAATACTGCGTCCAGTTCTGGTCGCTGCACTACCAGAAGGACGTGGAGGCTTTCGAGAGAGTGCAGAGAAGGTTTACCAGGATGTTGCCTGGTATGGAGGGTCTTAGCTATGAGGAGAGATTGGGTAAACTGGGCTTGTTCTCCCTGGAAAGACGGAGAATGAGGGGAGACCTAAGAGAGGTGTACAAAATTATGAAGGGGATAGATAGGGTGAACAGTGGGAAGCTTTTTCCCAGGTTGGAGGTGACGATCACGAGGGGTCACGGGCTCAAGGTGAGAGGGGCAAAGTATAACTCAGATATCAGAGGGACGTTTTTTACACAGAGGGTGGTGGGGGCCTGGAATGCGCTGCCAAGTAGGGTGGTGGAGGCAGACACGCTGACATCGTTTAAGACTTACCTGGATAGTCACATGAGCAGCCTGGGAATGGAGGGATACAAACGAATGGTCTAGTTGGACCAAGGAGCGGCACAGGCTTGGAGGGCCTGTTTCCTGTGCTGTACTGTTCTTTGTTGCGGGGTGGGGGGGGAAAGAGTGGATTGAGGGGGAGCTGGAATGGGGGAGAGGCTGGTGAATAGCACGAGGGGAGCAGTGGGCGGTGACACCAACCCCTCCCCACTTTTCCACTTACCTTCTTTGGGTCCATGTTAAACTTCTTCCGTCCCATTGCAACCTGTTTGTTCCTCTGTAGAGTTTTACTGTGGGTGGAACACACACACACACAAACATTGTTACATCCACACAAGAAAACTGTCTCTCTGCAAAATCTCCGCCACAGTTTTAACAATCTCCAGGGACCGCACACAGGCCATTCAGCCCCTCGAGCCTGTTATACAGGAACAGGAGGAGGCCATTCAGCCCCTCGAGCCTGTTACACAGGAACAGGAGGAGGCCATTCAGCCCCTCGAGCCTGTTACACAGGAACAGGAGGCGGCCATTCAGCCCCTCGAGCCTGTTACACAGGAACAGGAGGAGGCCATTCAGCCCCTCGTGCCTGTTACACAGGAACAGGAGGCGGCCATTCAGCCCCTCGAGCCTGTTACACAGGAACAGGAGGCCATTCAGCTTCTCGAGCCTGTTACACAGGAACAGGAGGAGGCCATTCAGCCCCTCGAGCCTGTTACACAGGAACAGGAGGAGGCCATTCAGTCCGTCAAGTCTGTTACACAGGAACAGGAGGAGGCCATTCAGCCCCTCGAGCCTGTTACACAGGAACAGGAGGCCATTCAGCCCCTCGAGCCTTTTACATGGGAACAGGAGGAGGCCATTCAGCCCCTCGAGCCTGTTACACAGGAACAGGAGGCCATTCAGCCCCTCGAGCCTGTTACACAGGAGGAGCATTTGGCAGACAGCCCTCTTCGCGATATCCGTCACTCGCCTCCCTCCACCTCCTCCGCCCCTCGCCCACCTTCCTTCATTAATCTCCAGCCCCTCCACCTCGAACATGGCCTCCTTCAGCTCATCGCGCAGCCTCTGGATCTCCACCATCAGCTCCACCTTCCGCTGTCGGATGTTCTCCAGCTCCAGCCTCTCTTCCGGCGTCAGGTCGGGTGGGACTGCCGAGGGGGAGGGAGGGGGGAGAGAAAGGGAAACGTTACTTCAGACCAATCTCGACGTCAGAAGGGCAAGAGAGCTGGGGATGAGAATTCTCTATGAACGGTATGCTTTGTCTGTATAGCGCGCAAGAAACAATACTTTTCACTGTATAATCATACATGTGACAATAATAAATCAAATCAAAAACGATTTCCAAGCAGGGAATCGCTTCAGTTAAGCAAAGAACTGGCCCGACCAACAAAGGGAGCCAGTTCTGGTGGTTTGGGGGGGCGGGGAGGGGGGCGGCAGGACTCCCCAGCCAGTGCCGGCACGGGATCCTTCCTGGACCCTTTCCCCGCCAGCGACAGAGAAGCTGCAGCCGGGAATCACCTGAACGGGTGACTGACGTGATCGGGGAGCAGCCGTTAACACGGCGATTCATTCCAACAAAAAAGAGAGACGGAACCATCGCATTCCTCTCCGGATGAATCTTGGGGTAATTATTGGGGTGCAGCTGGTTAAAGCGCTTGTCTGGTAAACAGGAGATCCTGAGTTCGTTTGTTTGCATTTCACTTTGTAACTCTTGGGGTCGTACAATGATCAACACTGCTGCCTCACAGCTCCAGTGACCCGGGTTCGATTCCCGGCTTGGGTCACCGTCTGGAGTTTGCACATTCTCCCCGTGTCTGTGTGGGTTTCCTCCGGGTGCTCCGGTTTCCTCCCACACTCCATGGATGTGTGGGTTAGGTGGATTGGTTATGCTAAATTGCTCCTTCGTGTCAGGGGACTAGCAGGGTAAATAAATGGGGTTACGGGGATAGGGCCTGGGTGGGATTGAGGTCGATGCAGACTCATAGAGTAATAGAGGTTTACAGCATGGAAACAGGCCCTTCGGTCCAACTTGTCCATGCTGCCTTCAATAGGCCGAATAGCCTCCTTCTGTATTGTAGGAATTCTATGATTCAGATCCCTGAACGCGGCAGTGAACTGACTAGGATAGGCAAAAGCAAGTGTTCCAAATGCTTTCTTGTCAGTCATGGTACAGAGTGAGGTGGAGATGTCAGCGTTGGACTGGGGTGGGCACAGCAAGAAGGTGGAGGAGCAGTGCTCCGAAAGCTTGTGATTCCAAATAAACCTGTTGGATTTTAACCTGGTGTTGTGAGACTTCTTACTGTGGTATAAGAGTAAGGTGGTAATGTTGGAGTTTGAGGGGCGACCTGATAGAAGTCTACAAGATTATGAGGGGCATGTTTAGTCAGAAGCTTTTTCCCAGGGTGGAAGAGTCAATTACTGGGGGCACAAGTTTAAGGTGCGAGGGGCAAGGTTTAAAGGAGATGTACGAGGCAGATTTTTCACTCAGAGGGTGGTGGAATCTGGAGTGCGCTGCCTGGGAAGGGAGTGGAGGCTGGAAACCTTACAACCTTTAAACAATATTTGGATGAACAGCCGAAATATAACATTGAAGGATATGGGACAAGGGCAGGGAAATGGGATGAGTGCGCCTTGAGTGGTAGATATTGTCGGTACAGACACGATAGGCCAATGGGCTGTTTCTGCGCTGCATGGCCCTATAACCAGGGACTGGCGAGTAAGCAAAGCCGGAAAAACCACCAGGTGCGTCTCAGAACGGTGTGGAACTGAATCAGCTTCCGGTCAGGTGTCACAGGCAGGCCACTGCTCGCCAATGAGCTAAAGCTGACAATGAACAGGAATATGGGGGACACCAGGATTGTCACGGAGGCGAATGTGCCATCGGCAAGTTTGTGGACAACACAAAACAGCTGGGAATGCGAGTGGAGGGGATGACACAAAGAGAGTGCAGAGGGGTGTGGACAGGATAAGGCAGTGGGCAGGCGGAATACAATGTGGGAAAACGTGATGTTGTTCAGTTTGGTCGGAAGGATAAAGGAGCTGAGGGTTATTATTACTCCAGCTGCAGAAACACCAAACTCAGTAAAACTTCCAGAAAGTTCCGGCACGGAGGGATTTGGGGATCCTCGTGCACCAATCACAAAACACCAGCGTGCAAATTCAGCACTGTGGGTGTACCTACACCACACGGGACTGACTGATATCCAATAACAATCCTGGAACTCCCTCCCTAACAGCACTGTGGGTGTACCTACACCACACGGGACTGACTGATGTCCAATAACAATCCTGGAACTCCCTCCCTAACAGCACTGTGGGTGTACCTACACCACACGGGACTGACTGATATCCAATAACAATCCTGGAACTCCCTCCCTAACAGCACTGTGGGTGTACCTACACCACACGGGACTGACTGATATCCAATAACAATCCTGGAACTCCCTCCCTAACAGCACTGTGGGTGTACCTACACCACACGGGACTGACTGATATCCAATAACAATCCTGGAACTCCCTCCCTAACAGCACTGTGGGTGTACCTACACCACACGGGACTGACTGATAACAATCCTGGAACTACCTCCCTAACAGCACTGTGGGTGTACCTACACCACACAGGACTGACTGATGTCCAATAACAATCCTGGAACTCCCTCCCTAACAGCACTGTGGGTGTACCTACACCACACGGGACTGACTGATATCCAATAACAATCCTGGAACTCCCTCCCTAACAGCACTGTGGGTGTACCTACACCACACGGGACTGACTGATATCCAATAACAATCCTGGAACTCCCTCCCTAACAGCACTGTGGGTGTACCTACACCACACGGACTGACTGATATCCAATAACAATCCTGGAACTCCCTCCCTAACAGCACTGTGGGTGTACCTACACCACACGGGACTGACTGATGTCCAATAACAATCCTGGAACTCCCTCCCTAACAGCACTGTGGGTGTACCTACACCACACGGGACTGACTGATATCCAATAACAATCTTGGAACTCCCTCCCTAACAGCACTGTGGGTGTACCTACACCACACGGGACTGACTGATATCCAATAACAATCCTGGAACTCCCTCCCTAACAGCACTGTGGGTGTACCTACACCACACGGGACTGACTGATATCCAATAACAATCCTGGAACACCCTCCCTAACAGCACTGTGGGTGTACCTACACCACACGGACTGACTGATATCCAATAACAATCCTGGAACTCCCTCCCTAACAGCACTGTGGGTGTACTTACACCACACGGGACTGACTGATATCCAATAACAATCCTGGAACTCCCTCCCTAACAGCACTGTGGGTGTACCTACACCACACGGACTGACTGATGTCCAATAACAATCCTGGAACTCCCTCCCTAACAGCACTGTGGGTGTACCTACACCACACGGACTGACTGATGTCAAATAACAATCCTGGAACTCCCTCCCTAACAGCACTGTGGGTGTACCTACACCACACAGAGTGCAGCAGGTTCAAGATGGCAGCTCACCCACCACCTTCTCCAGGGAAACTCCTTCTGTCTATTTCATCCCCACCATCTCTCTCTGTCCCCTCACATTCTCGATGCTTTCATAACAATGTTGAATCCCTCTCTAGACAGACCTCTCTGTGTCTGTGTTGCGACAGCATAGCGAGGAGGGGTGTGAAAGGGTTTATCCCTCTCCCTACAGACAGTCCTTTCTCTGTCACTGGGAGATGGGAATGGGAGAATTCTCAAGAAATTTCTCAAAGCTTTTATTGTTTATAGTGGGCAAGACATTCACACACAAAACCAGGGACAGCTTCAGAATCTCTCTCTCTATTCAAAGTACTGGTGCATGTCCAGTTGAATTCGGATCAGGGGTAGGCCACTCAGCCCATCCAGCCCTGCTACCCCAATTGTGGCCAATCTGATTGTTACCTCGTCCCCATATTCCCCCCGATAACCTTTCTCCCCCTCGTTAACCAAGAATCTATCTCGCTTTGCCTTATATTCAGACTCTGCTCCCACCACCTTTTGAGGGAGCGAGTTCCAGAGACTCATCCCCCCGCCCCCTGAGAGAAAACATCTCTCCCCATCTCCGTCTGAAATGGGCCACCCCTTATTTCTCAACAGTGACCCCCCCACACTTCCCCACCCCCCCTGCCCTCCCCCAGTTCTAGATTCTCCCACAAGAGGAAACATCCTCTCCACACCCACCCTGTCGAGACCCCCTCAGGATCTGAAAGGTTTGGATCCAGTCGCCTCTTACTCTTCTAAACTCCAGTGGATACAAGCCCAGCCTCTCCAACCTTTCCTCATCAGACAACCCGCCCATTCCTGGGATCAGTCTGGTAAACCTTCTCTGAACTGTTTACAACACATTTACACCTTTCCTTAAATAAGGAGACCAACACTATCCACAACGCTCCAGATGTGGTCTCACCAACGCACTTGCATCTGTGACCGCTTCACAGTTTCAGCACTCGAAACTCCCGAATTGCATCAAGTATTGGCACAGAATGTCCCCACCAGTCTTGTACAGTGACCGACCCGTCCCCACCAGTACTGTACCCCAGTGTTACACAGTAACAGACCCGTCCCCACCAGGACTGTACCCCAGTGTTACACAGTAACAGACCTGTCCCCACCAGTACTGTACCCCAGTGTTACACAGTAACAGACCTGTCCCCACCAGTACTGTACCCCAGTGTTACACAGTAACAGACCCGTCCCCACCAGTACTGTACCCCAGTGTTACACAGTAACAGACCCGTCCCCACCAGTACTGTACTCCAGTGTTATACAGTGAGAGACCCGTCCCCACCAGAACTGTACTCCAGTGTTACACAGTAACAGACCCGTCCCCACCAGTACTGTACTCCAGTGTTACACAGTAACAGACCCATCCCCACCAGTACTGTACTCCAGTGTTATACAGTGACTGACCCGTCCCCACCAGTACTGTACCCCAGCGTTACACAGTGACTGACCTGTCCTCACCAGTACTGTACCCGTGTTATACAGTGACAGACCCGTCCCCACCAGAACTGTACCCCAGTGTTATACAGTGACTGACCCGTCCCCACCAGTACTGTACCCCAGTGTTATACAGTGACAGACCCATCCCCACCAGTACTGTACCCGGGTGTTATACAGTGACAGATCCGTCCCCACCAGTACTGCACCCGGGTGTTATACAGTGACAGACCCATCCCCACCAGTTCCGCACCCAAGTGTTATACAGTGACAGACCCATCCCCACCAGTACTGTACCCCAGTGTTATACAGTGACAGACCCGTCCCCACCAGTACTGTACCCCAGTGTTATACCGTGACAGACCCGTCCTCACCAGAACTGGACCCCTGTGTTATACAGTGACAGACCCGTCCTCACCAGTACCGTACCCCAGTGTTACACAGTGACAGACCGATCCCCACCAGTACTGTACCCCAGTGTTATACAGTGCCAGACCCGTCCCCACCAGTACTGTACCACAGTGTTATACAGTGACAGACCCGTCCCCACCAGTACTGTGCCCCAGTGTTATACAGTGACAGACCCGTCCTCACCAGTACCGTACCCCAGTGTTACACAGTGACAGACCCATCCCCACCAGTACTGTACCCCAGTGTGATACAGTGACTGGCCGTCCCCACCAGTACTGTACCCCAGTGTTATACAGTGACTGACCCGTCCCCACCAGTACTGTACCCGAGTGTTATACAGTGACAGACCCGTCCCCACCAGTACTGTATCCCAGTGTTATACAGTGACAGACCCGTCCCCACCAGAACTGTACCCCAGTTTCATACAGTGACAGACCCGTCCCCACCAGTACTGTACCCGGATGTTATACAGTGACAGACCTGTTCCCACCAGTTCCGCACCCAAGTGTTATACAGTGACTGACCCGTCCCCACCAGTACTGTACCCCAGTGTTTTACAGTGACAGACCCGTCCCCACCAGTACTGTACCCCAGTGTTATACCGTGACAGACCCGTCCTCACCAGAACTGTACCCCAGTGTTATACAGTGACAGACCCGTCCCCACCAGAACTGTACCCCAGTGTTACACAGTGACAGACCCATCCCCACCAGAACTGTAACAAAGAACAAAGAACAGTACAGCACAGGAAACAGGCCCTTCGGCCCTCCAAGCCTGTGCCGCTCCTTGGTCCAACGAGACCAATCGTTTGTATCCCTCCATTCCCAGGCTGCTCATGTGACTATCCAGGTAAGTCTTAAACTATGTCAGCATGCCTGCCTCCACCACCCTACTTGGCAGCGCATTCCAGGCCCCCACCACCCTCTGTGTAAAAAACGTCCCTCTGATGTCTGAGTTATACTTCGTCCCTCTCATCTTGAGCCCGTGACCCCTCGTGATCGTCACCTCCGACCTGGGAAAAAGCTTCCCACTGTTCACCCTATCTATACCCTTCATAATCTTGTATACCTCTATTAGATCTCCCCTCATTCTCCGTCTTTCCAAGGAGAACAACCCCAGTCTACCCAATCTCTCCTCATAGCTAAGACCCTCCATACCAGGCAACATCCTGGTAAACCTTCTCTGCACACTCTCCAATGCCTCCACGTCCTTCTGGTAGTGCGGCGACCAGAACTGGACGCAGTACTCCAAATGTGGCCTAACCAGCGTTCTATACAGCTGCATCATCAGACTCCAGCTTTTATACTCTATACCCCGTCCAATAAAGGCAAGCATACCATATGCCTTCTTCACCACCTTCTCCACCTGCATTGCCACCTTCAAGGATTTGTGGACTTGCACACCGAGGTCCCTCTGTGTTTCTATACTCCTGATGACTCTGCCATTTATTGTATAACTCCTCCCTACATTATTTCTTCCAAAATGCATCACTTCGCATTTATCCGGATTAAACTCCATCTGCCACCTCTCCGCCCAATTTTCCAGCCTATCTATATCCTGCTGTATTGCCCGACAATGCTCTTCGCTATCCGCAATTCCAGACATCTTCGTGTCATCCGCAAACTTGCTGATTACACCAGTTACACCTTCTTCCAAATCATTTATATATATCACAAATAGCAGAGGTCCCAGTACAGAGCCCTGCGGAACACCACTGGTCACAGACCTCCAGCCAGAAAAAGACCCTTCGACCACTACCCTCTGTCTCCTATGGCCAAGCCAGTTCTCCACCCATCTAGCCACTTCTCCTTGTATCCCATGAGCCTTAACCTTCTTAACCAACCTGCCATGTGGGACTTTGTCAAATGCCTTACTGAAATCCATATAGACGACATCCACGGCCCTTCCTTCATCAACCGTTTTTGTCACTTCCTCAAAAAACTCCACCAAATTTGTAAGGCACGACCTCCCTCTTACAAAACCATGCTGTCTGTCACTAATGAGATTGTTCCGTTCTAAATGCACATACATCCTGTCTCTAAGAATCCTCTCCAACAACTTCCCTACCACGGACGTCAAGCTCACCGGCCTATAATTTCCTGGGTTATCCCTGCTACCCTTCTCAAACAACGGGACCCACCAGTACTGGACCCCAGTGTTATACAGTGACTGGCCCGTCCTCACCAGTACCGTACCCCAGTGTTATACAGTGACAGACCCGTCCCCACCAGGACTGTACCCCAGTGTTACACAGTGACAGACCCGTCCCCACCAGGACGGTACCCCAGTGTTATACAGTGACAGACCCGTCCCCACCAGTACTGTGCCCCAGTGTTATACAGTGACAGACCCTTCCTCACCAGAACTGTACCCCAGTGTTATACAGTGACAGACGCGTCCCCACCAGTACTGTACCCCAGCGTTATACAGTGACAGACCCAACCCCACCAGAACTGTACCCCAATGAGTGACAGACCCGTCCCCACCAGTACCGTACCCCAGTGTTATACAGTGACTGACCCGTCCTCACCAGTACTGTACCCCAGTGTTATAAAGAGACTGACCCGTCCTCACCAGTACTGTACCCCAGTGTTATACAGTGACAGGCCCGTCCCCACCAGTACTGGACCCCAGTGTTATACAGTGACTGGCCCGTCCTCACCAGTACCGTACCCCAGTGTTATACAGTGACAGGCCCGTCCCCACCAGAACTGTACCCAGGTGTATTACAGTGACAGACCCGTCCCCACCAGAACTGTACCTCAGTGTTATACGGTGACAGACCCGTCCCCACCAGTCCTGTACCCCAGTGTTATACAGTGACAGACCCGTCCCCACCAGTACTGTACCCCAGTGTTATACAGTGACAGACCCGTCCCCACCAGAACGGTACCCAGGTGTATTACAGTGACAGACCCGTCCCCACCAGTCCTGTACCCCAGTGTTATACAGTGACAGACCCGTCCCCACCAGTACTGTACCCCAGTGTTATACAGTGACAGACCTGTCCCCACCAGCACTGTACCCCAGTGTTATAGTGACAGACCCGTCCCCACCAGAACTGTACCCGGGTGTTATACAGTGACAGACCCGTCCTCACCAGAACTGTACCCCAGTGTTACACACTGACAGACCATCCCCACCAGAACTGTACCCCAGTGTTATACAGTGACAGACCCGTCCCCACCAAGACTGTACCCCAGTGTTACACAGTGACAGACCATCCCCACCAGAACTGTACCCCAGTGTTATACAGTGACAGACCCGTCCCCACCAGGACTGTACCCCAGTGTTACACAGTGACAGACCCGTCCCCACCAGGACTGTACCCCAGTCTTATACAGTGACAGACCCGTCCCCACCAGTACCGTACCTCAGTGTTACACAGTGACAGACCCATCCCCACCAGTACTGTACCCCAGTGTTATACAGTGACTGGCCGTCCCCACCAGAACTGTACCGCAGTTTCATACAGTGCCAGACCCGTCCCCACCAGTACTGTACCCGGGTGTTATACAGTGACAGACCTGTTCCCACCAGTTCCGCACCCAAGTGTTATACAGTGACTGACCTGTCCCCACCAGTACTGTACCCCAGTGTTATACAGTGATAGACCCGTCCCCACCAGTACTGTACCCCAGTGTTATACAGTGACAGACCCGTCCCCACCAGTACTGTACCTGGGCGTTATACAGTGACAGACCCGTCCCCACCAGTTCCGCACCCAAGTGTTATACAGTGACTGACCTGTCCCCACCAGTACTGTACCCCAGTGTTATACAGGCACAGACCCGTCCCCACCAGTACTGTACCCCAGTGTTATACAGTGATAGACTCGTCCCCGCCAGTACTGTACCTGGGCGTTATACAGTGACAGATCCGTCCCCACCAGTTCCGCACCCAAGTGTTATACAGTGACAGACCTGTCCACACCAGTACTGTACCCCAGTGTTATACAGTGACAGACCCGTCCCCACCAGGACTGTGCCCCAGTGTTATACAGTGACAGACCCGTCCCCACCAGTACTGTACCCCAGTGTTATACAGTGACAGACCCGTCCCCACCAGTACTGTGCCCCAGTGTTATACAGTGACTGACCCGTCCCTACCAGTACTGTGCCCCAGTGTTATACAGTGACAGGCCCGTCCCCACCAGAACTGTACCCCAGTGTTATACAGTGACAGACCCGTCCCCACCAGTAGTGTACCTCGTGTTATACAGTGACAGACCCGTCCCCACCAGAACTATACCCGGGTGTTATACAGTGACAGACCCGTCCCCACCAGTACTGCACCCAAGTGTTATACAGTGACAGACCCGTCCCCACCAGTACTGTACCCCAGTGTTATACAGTGACAGACCCGTCCCCACCAGTACTGTACCCCAGTGTTATACAGTGACTGACCCATCCTCACCAGAACTCTACCCCAGTGCTATACAGTGACAGACCCGTCCCCACCAGTACTGTACCACAGTGTTACACAGTGACAGACCCGTCCCCACCAGTACTGTACCTGGGCGTTATACAGTGACAGACCCGTCCCCACCAGTACCGCACCCAAGTGTTATACAGGGACAGACCCGTCCCCACCAATAGTGTACCCCAGTGCTATACAGTGACAGACCCGTCCCCACCAGTACTGTATCCCAGTGTTATCCAGTGACAGACCCGTCCCCACCAGTACTGTACCCGTGTTATACAGTGACTGGCCCGTCCCCACCAGTACTGTACCCCAGTGTTATACAGTGACAGACCCGTCCTCGCCCGTACTGTACCCCAGTGTTATACAGTGACAGACCCGTCCCCACCAGTGAGACCAGATCTGGAACAGTGTGTGCAGTAGTTGTCTCCTTATTTAAAGGAAGAATGTTTGAAACCATTCAGAGAATTTTCATTCGCCTGATTCCTCAGATTGGGGGGATTTAGTTCTCACAGCAAGAAATGTTTGAGCAGCTTAGGGCCTGGAACCCATTGGGAGTTCAGCAGAATGAGGGGGAATCTTATTGAAATGCATCAGGTGCTGAGGGGGCGGGGGGGGGGGGAAATGTGCTTGAGTAGCGGGATATTGAGAACTTCTAGAATGTGGAGGGGGAGTGGGCAGAGTTTCAGAATAAGGGGGTCCCTCTCCCATTGAAGACCGAGAAGAGGAATTCCTTATTTCCTTCTCTCGGGGGGGGGGGGGGGGGGGTGGTTTGACGGTCAGTGTGTGGAATTCTCCCCCCGGAGAGCAGTGGGGGCTGCGGCTCATTGACTATATTCAAGATCGAGTTAGAGAGGCTTCTGATCCACAAGGGGGTCGAGGGTCATGGCGGGAGGGGGGAGACAGAGGAGTTGAGACCACAATCAGATCAGCCCTGATCATATTGAATGGGGGCTAGCAGGCCAAGGGGCCGAGTGGTCCAAGTCAGCCCAAATATCTTACTTTCTCCTGTGTTGTGTCCTATCACAGACTCTCCATTCTGTCCCTCATGGTCCCGCGCTCACTTCACTGTAACACCAGTCACATCTTTAACTGCTACCCATAAAACCTTAACTCGGTTTCTCTGCCTCCACAGAAGCTCAGTAAGTCGTCTCACAACACCAGCTTAAAGTCCAACAGGTTTATTTGGTAGCAAAAGCCACTAGCTGTCAGAGCGCTCGCTGCCCCTTCGTCAGGTAAGTGGGAGCTCAGTTCACAAACAGGGCATATAAAGACACAAACTCAATTTACAAAATAATGGTTGGAATGCGAGTCTTTGCAGGTAATCAAGTCTTAAAGGTGCAGACAATGTGACTGGAGAGAGGGTTAAGCACAGGTTAAAGAGATGTGTATTGTCTCCAGACAGGACAGTTAGTGAGATTTTACAAGCCCAGGCAAGTCGTGGGGGTTACAGATAGTGTGACATGAACCCAAGATCCTGGTTGAGGCCGTCCTCATGTGTGCGGAACTTGGCCATCAGTCTCTGCTCAGCGACTCTGCGCTGTCATGTGTCATGAAGGCCGCCTTGGAGAACGCTTACCCGAAGATCAGAGGCCGAATGCCCGTGACTGCTGAAGTGTTCCCCAACAGGAAAAGAACACTCTTGCCTGGTGATTGCCGAGCGGTGTTCATTCATCTGTGGTCGTAGCGTCTGCATGGTTTCCCCAATGTACCATGCCTTGGGACACGGCGGACAGGGTACCCTTCATCGTCCAATACTTCCCCGGAGTGAAGAAGCTATGTCATCTCCTCCGGAGCCTTCAACATGTCATTGATGAAGACGAACATCTCGCCAAGGCCATCCCCACACCCCCACTTCTTGCCTTCAAACAACCGTGCAACCTCAAACAGACCATTGTCCGCAGCAAACTACCCAGCCTTCAGGAGAACAGTGACCACGACACCACACAACCCTGCCACAGCAACCTCTGCAAGACGTGCCGGATCATCGACACGGATGCCATCATCTCACGCGAGAACACCATCCACCAGGTACACGGTACATACACTTGCAACTCGGCCAATGTTGTCTACCTGATACGCTGCAGGAAAGGATGTCCCGAGGTATGGTACATTGGGGAAACCATGCAGAGGCTACGACAACGGATGAATGAACACCGCTCGACAATCACCAGGCAGGAGTGTTCCCTTCCAGTCGGGGAACACTTCAGCGGTCATGGGCATTTAGCCTCTGATCTTCGGGTAAGCGTTCTCCAAGGCGGCCTTCACGACACACGACAGCGCAGAGTCGCTGAGCAGAAACTGATAGCCAAGTTCCGCACACATGAGGACGGCCTCAACCGGGATCTTGGGTTCATGTCACACTATCTGTAACCCCCACGACTTGCCTGGGCTTGCAAAATCTCACTAACTGTCCCGGCTGGAGGCAATACACATCTCTTTAACTTGTACTTAACCCTCTCTCCACTCACATTGTCTGTACCTTTAAGACTTGATTACCTGTAAAGACTCGCATTCCAACCATTATTTTGTAAATTGAGTTTGTGTCTTTGTGCCCTGTTTGTGATCAGAACTCCCACTTACCTGACGAAGGAACAGCCTGTTCTGAAAGCTAGTGGCTTTTGCTACCAAATAAACCTGTTAAACTTTAACCTGGTGTTAGACTTCTTACTGTGTTTACCCCAGTCCAACACCGGCATCTCCACATCATGGCTCCCACTGACAGAAGCTGTCAGAGCAGCTCAAGGTTTTGTTTCCAATACCCCATTCTAATCAATGGGTGTCACCACTAATCCCATCCCCATTATAGTCAATGGGTGTCACCATTAATACCCTCCCCCATTATAGTCAATGGGTGTCACGATTAAAACCCTCCCCCATTGTTCACGCCCAATTTTCATTCCCACCCTGCCGCCGCCGCCGCCCCCCTCACTCACTCAGGCCGCTGTCCTCCATGGCTCCGCCGGCCTCGCCGCCCGGGCGCCTTCCCCCCGTGCGGGGCCCAGGCGCTCCCCCTCTCCGTCCCCTCCCCCTCTCTCTCCCCACGCCCTCCGATCTGCCGATGATCGGCCGCCCGCCGCAGACTGGAAACGGAAACCGCCGAGTGGCCGCAGCCCCGAAACCACCGAAACCAGAGGCTGTGGTGGAGGGGGTGGGACTGGGAGAGGGTGAGGGGGCGGGGCCTGTGGTGATCGACAGCCGTCTCCTCCAGTCGCCGACGGCCGCCACGCGAGGTTAGCCAAACGGTGGCCGGCCCGTCCTGATGGACGTGGGCTTCCACCAATCAGACGATAGATGGTGTTCGGTCCCGCCTCGCAGCTCGTGCGATGTCCCCGCCCAACGGCCGGAGCGCGGGGCGGGATAGGAGGGCGGGGAGATACCGTGACCGACAGGTGGACTGGTCCAGTAGGCATGGTGGGCGCCTGATTGATGGCCGCTTAGACCAATTGGAAGAGAGAACCCGCCTTTTTCGCCCTGGAGGGGGCGGGGCCGTCCTGATTGTTGCGTCTCCTGGCCAATCACAAGGCGGGGGACCTCATGATGGACGCGACTCTGGACCAATCAACGCCTGATGATTCATCCTGCACCGCCCACTGTGGGGCATCAACCATTCCGACGTCGTGTCGCCTCAGTGCGGGCTGAATGAGCCGCCCCCCATTCACTTGACGAGCCAATGGGTGGGCGAGGACAGGGGGCGGGCATTGTGAAGCGTCCAATTGTGTGCGAACATCTCTTTACTGACAGGGCCTTCCACCAATCAGAGAGCAAACCTGCAACTTCCCTTCAAAACAATGGAATGGACAATAGTTGAAAATAGAACAAAAGATTTTTTCCTACAAATGGTTAAAACAGCTCATTTATCCACTTTTAAAATGCAGCCTGCATATCTATAGGATTCATCTGTATGCAGAATATTAAATATTGAGATGATGATTTCATTAAAAAAGATAATTTTATGAAAAAATTGGTTTTGTAGAAGTTTTTCCACTTGCACTCATCACGACATTCCGCAAAGGTACAAATGGCGCCACGAAAGAGCAACGCTGACATCCTTGCGATCAACCTGATTGCAAGGCAAAAAACGTTGATGAAACGTCTTTTTTCCAAGATAATAGAATCGTAGAGTCCCGACAACGCAGATGAAGGTCATTCGGCCCACGGAGTCTACACCTTTCTCCACCTTACCCAGGCCCATGCCCTCCCCCACCCCACCCTATCCCTGTATCCCCGCGCATTTATCACGGCCAATCTCCCTAACCTGCCTCTGAACTGCCCTCTGAAATGACCGAGTGAGACACTCAGTTCGAGGAACAGTTAGAGATGGGCAATAAATGCTGGCCGAGCCATGGCGCCCACATTCCATGACAGAATAAATAAAAAGCTGCCTCCAGCAGTGCTGCACTCCCTCAGTACTAGCAGCATCAATGAAGAAAGAAAATCACTTGTAATTTATTTTAGTTGATTATTCTACAATCTACTTTCATTATTTTATAAACTGAGCTGATTTTTAATCTGTGCTCCTCCAATTCCAGCCTCTCGAGCATCCCCCGATTCGCTCCACCTTCAGCTGACTGGGGGGGGCGGTGCCCTAAGCTCTGGAATTCCCTCCCTAAAACTCCCTACCTCACTATTTCTCTGTCTCTCTTTCTCTCTCTCTCTCTCTATCTTCCTCTCTCTGTCTGACTGTCTGTCCCTCTCCCTCTTTCTCTCTCTGTCCATTGCTCTCCCCAGTTCTCTTTATCTCTGTGACACAGGGGCTGGAGAGAGAGAGAGACCTTGAGAGTCTGTGACCCTGCAGAGACCCTGTCCCTTCATCCATTGTCACTGTGGGTGTGTTCCACTTCGTGGAGATGCCGGCGTTGGACTGTGTGTTCCACTTTGACAGCCCTCTGGACCTGCAGTCACGGGATGAGAATTCCACATCAGGGCATTGAGTGAAAAAGAACATTACATTCCAATCAAACACACCCTCCCACAGGAATTCGGCAAAATAAACTTCAGCCATGACTCAGTCAGCAACTCTCAGATCAGAATGAGACAATTGTAGTCACACAAAGTGAGAGCCATTTGAGCTCCATAATCCAGGCCGACACTCCCCCCAGTGCCAATGCTGAGGGAGCGCTGCACTGTTGCAGGCAGATGTATATACTCTAGGATTTGAGCTCCATAACCCAGGCCGACACTCCCCCCGGTACCAGTCCTGAGGGAGTGCTGCACTGTCGGAGGTAGATGTATATACTCTAGGATTTGAGCTCCATAATCCAGGCCGACACTCTCCCCGGTGCCAGAACTGAGGGAGTGCTGCACTGTTGAAAGCTCCACATTTTGGACAAATTTGGAGCCCTGACTGCCTTTATGATGAGGAATCTCTTTTCTCAGAGGGGATTTTCACAGTACCTTCATTGCAGTGTGAATGTAAGCCTACTTGTGACTAATAAATAAACTTTAAAGTTTAAAACTGTAACTGATTAATCTGCGGGAATCCCCCCCCCCCCCCCCCCCCCCTCCTCCGCGGCTCTCCATATATTCAAGGCTAGATTAGAGAGGCTTCTGATTGACAAAGGGGTCAAGGGTCATGGGGGGAAGGGAGGGGTCAGATGAGAGGGGGGTGTTGAGACCACAATCTGCCATGATCTTACCAAATGGTGCAGAAGGATCCGATGGGCTGAATGGCCTACTCTTGTGCATAATTGTTATGATCTTATGTTCTTAGCTACACCTTTAACCGGATTCAAGGTGCCAATACGACTTGAAGGGTTTGTTAAAGGTGAAACGGGATCATTGGCAGCAATACTCGGGGCATGGGGTATCTCTCCCTTACACCCTGACCGTCCCTATCTCTGTAAGCTCCTCTAACCCCTTAGCCCCAACTGCCTGTAATGCAGTGGATGAAGAATGTAGGGGCTACATTTGTAGATCCAACTATAGTTGGAAAACCCATCTGGGTCACTAATGTCCCTTCAGGGAAGGAAATCTGCCATCCTTACCCAGTCTAGCCTGGTGTGGTGCTGGGTGGATGCAGTCTACATGGACTTCAGTAAGGGCTTTGTCATGGTTCTGCATGGGAGACTGATCAAGAAATTCAGAGTTCATGGGATCCAGGGCAATTTGGCAAATTGGATCCAAAATTGGCTTAGTGGCAGGATAAAGTTTAACAACACCAGGTTAAAGTCCAACAGGTTTATTTGGTAGCAAAAGCCACACAAGCTTTCGGAGCTCCAAGCCCCTTCTCACCTGAAGAAGGGGCTTGGAGCTCCGAAAGCTTGTGTGGCTTTTGCTACCAAATAAACCTGTTGGACTTTAACCTGGTGTTGTTAAACTTCTTACTGTGTTTACCCCAGTCCAACGCCGGCATCTCCACATCATTAGTGGCAGGAAGCAGAGGGTGAAGGTCGAAGGTTGTTTTTGTGACAGGAAACCTGTATCCAGTGGTGAACTGGAGGAATCATAGAATCCCTACAGTGCAGAAAGGGGCCATTCAGCCCATCGGATCTGCACCAAACACAATCCTACCCAAACCCTATTCCCCGAACCCTTCATATTTACCCTCCTAATTCCCCCTGACAATTTAGCATGGCCAATCCACCCAACCCACACTTCTTTGGGCTGTGGGAGGAAACTGGAGCATCCGGAGGAAACCCACGCAGGCACAGGGAGAAAGTGCAGACTCCGCACAGACAGTGACCCGAGGCAGGATTTGAACCCGGGTCCCTGACGCTGTGAGGCAGCTGTGCTAACCACTGTGCCACCGTGCCAACCCGGTGCTGGGTCCCTTGCTGTTTGTAGTGTACGTTAATGATCTAGATGTGAATGTGGGGGTATGATCAGTAAGTTCACAGACGACACAATGTTGGTGTGGTAAATAGTGAGGAGGAAAGCCTTAGATAATAGGATGATACAGATGGGGCAAATAGAATTTAACCCTGAAAAGTGTAAGGCGATGAGTTTTTTTGAATCAAAGAATCCCTGCAGTGAGAAGTCGGCCGTTTGGCCCATTGAGTCTGCACCAACACTCCAACACAGCATCTTACTCAGGCCTACCTCTTGCCCTATTCCCATAACCCCTAATCTACAAATCTTGGGACACTAAGGGACAATTTACCATGGCCAACCTGCACATCTTTAGACAATAAGGAGTAATTTAGCATGGCCAATCCACCTAACCCACACATCTTTGGAGTGTTTCGTTTTATTAGTGTCACAAGTAGGCTTACATTAACACTGCAATGAAGTGACTGTGAAAATCCCCTAGTCGCCACACTCTGGCGGCTGTTCGGGTAACACCGAGGGAGAATTTAGCATTGCGAATCCAGCATGTCTTTGGAGTGTGGGAGGAAATCGGGGCACCTGGAGGAAACCCACACAGACACAGAGAGTAAATTTAAGGAGGAGTTGGACAGATTGTTAATTGGTAATGGGTTGAAGGGTTATGGGGAGAAGGCAGGAAAATGGGGTGAGGAGCATTTCAGCCATGATCGAATGGCAGAGCAGACTCAATGGGCCGAATGGTCTAATTCTGCTCCGATATCTTATCAACTAAAGACACAGGGACAATGTGCAAACTCCACACAGACAGCAACCCAAGGCTGGAATTGAACCTGGGTCCCTGGTGCTAACCACTGTGCCACCGTGCGGCCCTCTTGGGTGGACTATCAAGTCAAGGGAATACACAATGAACAGTACGACAGAGGGCCAGAAGGAGCTTGCGGGGGGGGGGGGGGGGCATGTCCGTAGATCCCTGAAGGCAGCAGGACAGGTAGATCAGGTGGTGAAGAAAGCAGATGGGGATACTTGCCTTTATGAGCTGAGGTATAGAATATAAGGTAACGATGGAGCTGTATAAGACCCTGGGTAGGCCCCAGCTCGAGTACTGTGTGCAGCCCTGGGCTCTTTCTGTGCTGTTATACTCTACGCCTCAGAGCAGAAACACATTTGGCAGATTTGATCAGTTGAAAGCTCTTTAACCTGAGAGAGCGTCAAACCTCACTGACGTAATGTCAGTGGGCGGACCCGAGGTAGGGGGGGAGGGAGTGCAGATGAGGAAGTGAAGTCAGAAAGTTCCAGAAGGTTTGCTGCTTCTGCGGGAGGCGATTCTCAAACACAACTGGAAGCAGAAAGAAAGAAAAATGAATATGAACAAATGTGCTTTATTCCTGTTTGTTTCATTGATGAAGATGACTCTCGTTTCTGGTGAGGAAGATTGGATAAACTTTTCCTTTTTTAACTCTTTTTTGTTGTGTTGTTGCAGGGCAGGAGTTTGCTGCGGCCGACACACTCCTCTCCCTTTCCGTGTCCCGCTCTAATCTCAGTTCCTCTCTCTCCCGCTCGCACTCTCTCTCCATCGCCGATTGCTTCCGATGTCAGGGAGCGGCAGATTCTTGGGAGTCGCCTCGATCGACGCTCAGGGCAAGGCTGCAGGTCCGACAGGACCTGATCCCGACTCTCCGTCTGAGCCATTCAATCCTTCCCTCCCTTCCCGTTTCCCCGCCTCCATGGAAATTCCTCGCCTCCGAGTATTCATCCCAATGCTCCTGCTTCCACTCAAGCCGAGTGAATCCACTACCCGCCACCACACTGGGCAGCAATGTTCCAGGTCGACCTTTGGGAAAATCTTTATCAAGGCCTCCGCCGACACGTCCGGCCATATCCGGAAGGCCGATCAGGGAACACCGAGGCCACTTTGCCGTAGCAAAAAACAAAACCGGGCTCAACCGGATGGAACCAGTTCAGGCGCCGCATCCAAGATGGGTCCTCGGAAATACCCACAGAGGGAGTGGCACCTGGAGCAGCCGGAGGCCATTCAGGCCTGACGGCCAGAAACTATCATTAGATTCCAGTCTGTAACTCACTCCCGGGTATCTGTTATTGTATATATAAACCACCCCGAACCCCTCGATTAGATTCCAGTCTGTAACTCACTCCCGGGTATCTGTTATTGTATATATAAACCACCCCGAACCCCTCGATTAGATTCCAGTCTGTAACTCACTCCCGGGTATCTGTTATTCTATAGATAAACCACCCCGAACCTCTCGATTAGATTCCAGTCTGTAACTCACTCCCGGGTATCTGTTATTCTATAGATAAACCACCCCGAACCTCTCGATTAGATTCCAGTCTGTAACTCACTCCCGGGTATCTGTTATTCTATATATAAACCACCCCGAACCCCTCGATTAGATTCCAGTCTGTAACTCACTCCCGGGTATCTGTTATTGTATATATAAACCACCCCGAACCCCTCGATTAGATTCCAGTCTGTAACTCACTCCCGGGTATCTGTTATTCTATAGATAAACCACCCCGAACCTCTCGATTAGATTCCAGTCTGTAACTCACTCCCGGGTATCTGTTATTCTATAGATAAACCACCCCGAACCCCTCGATTAGATTCCAGTCTGTAACTCACTCCCGGGTATCTGTTACTCTATATATAAACCATCCCGAACCCCTCGATTAGATTCCAGTCTGTAACTCACTCCCGGGTATCTGTTATTCTATATATAAACCACCCCGAACCCCTTGATTAGATTCCAGTCTGTAAATCACTCCCGGGTATCTGTTATTCTGTATATAAACCATCCTGATCACCGCGATTAGATTCCAATCTGTAACTCACTCCCGGTTATCTGTTATTCTATATATAAACCACCCCCAACCCCTCGATTAGATTCCAGTCTGTAACTCACTCCGGGGTATCTGTTATTCGATATATAAACCATCCCGAACCCCTCGATTAGATTCCAGTCTGTAACTCACTCCCGGGTATCTGTTATTGTATATATAAACCACCCCGAACCCCTCGATTAGATTCCAGTCTGTATCTCACTCCCGGGTATCTGTTATTTTATATATAAACCATCCCGAACCCCTCGATTAGATTCCAGTCTGTAACTCACTCCCGGGTATCTGTTATTCTATATATAAACCACCCCAAACCCCTCGATTAGATTCCAGTCTGTAACTCACTCCCGGGTATCTGTTATTCTATAGATAAACCATCCCGAACCCCTCGATTAGATTCCAGTCTGTAACTCACTCCCGGGTATCTGTTATTCTATAGATAAACCACCCCGAACCCCTCGATTAGATTCCAGTCTGTAACTCACTCCCGGGTATCTGTTATTCTATAGATAAACCACCCCGAACCTCTCGATTAGATTCCAGTCTGCAACTCACTCCCGGGTATCTGTTATTCTATAGATAAGCCACCCCGAACCCCTCGATTAGATTCCAGTCTGTAACTCACTCCCGGGTATCTGTTACTCTGTATATAAACCATCCCGAACCCCTCGATTAGATTCCAGTCTGTAACTCACTCCCGGGTATCTGTTATTCTACATATAAACCACCCCGAACCCCTTGATTAGATTCCAGTCTGTAAATCACTCCCGGGTATCTGTTATTCTGTATATAAACCATCCTGATCACCGCGATTAGATTCCAATATGTAACTCACTCCCGGTTATCTGTTATTCTATATATAAACCACCCCGAACCCCTCGATTAGATTCCAGTCTGTAACTCACTCCGGGGTATCTGTTATTCGATATATAAACCATCCCGAACCCCTCGATTAGATTCCAGTCTGTAACTCACTCCCGGGTATCTGTTATTGTATATATAAACCATTCCGAACCCCTCAATTAGATTCCAGTCAGTAACTCACTCGCAGGTATCTGTTATTCTATATATAAACCACCCCGAACCCCTCGATTAGATTCCAGTCTGTAACTCACGCCCGGGTATCTGTTATTCTATATATAAACCACCCCGAACCCCTCGATTAGATTCCAGTCTGTAACTCACGCCCGGGTATCTGTTATTCTCTATATAAACCACCCCGAGCCCCTCGATTAGATTCCAGTCTGTAACTCACGCCCGGGTATCTGTTATTCTCTATATAAACCACCCCGAGCCCCTCGATAAGATTCCAGTCTGTAACTCACTCCCGGGTATCTGTTATTCTATATATAAACCACCCCGAACCCCTCGATTAGATTCCAGTCTGTAACTCACTCCCGGGTATCTGTTATTCTATATATAAACCACCCCGAACCCCTTGATTAGATTCCAGTCTGTAACTCAATCCCGGGTATCTGTTATTCTGTATATAAACCACCCCGAACCCCTTGATTAGATTCCAGTCTGTAAATCACTCCCGGGTATCTGTTATTCTGTATATAAACCATCCTGATCCCCTCGATTAGGTTCCAATCTGTAACTCACTCCCGGGTATCTGTTATTCTATATATAAACCACCCCGAACCCCTCAATTAGATTTCAGTCTGTAACTCACTCCCAGTTATCTGTTATTTTATATATAAACCACCCCGAACCCCTTGATTAGATTCCAGTCTGTAACTCAATCCTGGGTATCTGTTATTCTGTATATAAACCACCCCGAACCCCTTGATTAGATTCCAGTCTGTACCTCACTCCCAGGTATCTGTTATTCTATATATAAACCACCCTGAACCCCTCGGTTAGATTCCAGTCTGTAACTCACTCCCGGGTATCTGTTATTCTATATATAAACCACCCCGAACCCCTTGATTAGATTCCAGTCTGTAACTCACTCCCGGGTATCTGTTATTTTATATATAAACCACCCTGAACCCCTCGATTAGATTCCAGTCTGTAACTCACTCCGAGGTATCTGTTATTCTATATATAAACCACCCCAAACCCCTCAATTAGATTCCAGTCTGTAACTCACTCCCGGGTATCTGTTAATCTATATATAAACCACCCCGAACCCCTCGATTAGATTCCAGTCTGTAACTCACTCCCGGGTATCTGTTAATCTATATATAAACCACCCCGAACCCCTCGATTAGATTCCAGTCTGTAACTCACTCCCGGGTATCTGTTATTCTATATATAAACCACCCCGAACCCCTCGATTAGATTCCAGTCTGTAACTCACTCCCGGGTATCTGTTATTCTATATATAAACCACCCCAAACCCCTCGATTAGATTCCAGTCTGTAACTCACTCCCGGGTATCTGTTATTCCCTATATAAACCACCCCGAACCCCTCGATTAGATTCCAGTCTGTAACTCACTCCCGGGTATCTGTTAATCTGTATATAAACCATCCCCAACCCCTCGATTAGATTCCAGACTGTAACTCACTCCCGGGTATCTGTTATTCTATATATAAACCACCCCGAACCCCTCGATTCGATTCCAGTCTGTAACTCACTCCCGGGTATCTGTTATTCTATATATAAACCACCCCGAACCCCTCGATTAGATTCCAGTCTGTAACTCACTCCCGGGTATCTGTTATTCTATATATAAACCACCCTGAACCCCTCGATTAGATTCCAGTCTGTAACTCACTCCCGGGTATCTGTTATTCAATATATAAACCACCCCGAACCCCTCGATTAGATTCCAGTCTGTAACTCTCTCCCGGGTATCTGTTATTCTCTATATAAACCACCCCGAACCCCTCGATTAGATTCCAGTCTGTAACTCACTCCCGGGTATCTGTTATTCTACATATAAACCACCCCGAACCCCTTGATTAGATTCCAGTCTGTAAATCACTCCCGGGTATCTGTTATTCTGTATATAAACCATCCTGATCACCGCGATTAGATTCCAATATGTAACTCACTCCCGGTTATCTGTTATTCTATATATAAACCACCCCGAACCCCTCGATTAGATTCCAGTCTGTAACTCACTCCGGGGTATCTGTTATTCGATATATAAACCATCCCGAACCCCTCGATTAGATTCCAGTCTGTAACTCACTCCCGGGTATCTGTTATTGTATATATAAACCATTCCGAACCCCTCAATTAGATTCCAGTCAGTAACTCACTCGCAGGTATCTGTTATTCTATATATAAACCACCCCGAACCCCTCGATTAGATTCCAGTCTGTAACTCACGCCCGGGTATCTGTTATTCTATATATAAACCACCCCGAACCCCTCGATTAGATTCCAGTCTGTAACTCACGCCCGGGTATCTGTTATTCTCTATATAAACCACCCCGAGCCCCTCGATTAGATTCCAGTCTGTAACTCACGCCCGGGTATCTGTTATTCTCTATATAAACCACCCCGAGCCCCTCGATAAGATTCCAGTCTGTAACTCACTCCCGGGTATCTGTTATTCTATATATAAACCACCCCGAACCCCTCGATTAGATTCCAGTCTGTAACTCACTCCCGGGTATCTGTTATTCTATATATAAACCACCCCGAACCCCTTGATTAGATTCCAGTCTGTAACTCAATCCCGGGTATCTGTTATTCTGTATATAAACCACCCCGAACCCCTTGATTAGATTCCAGTCTGTAAATCACTCCCGGGTATCTGTTATTCTGTATATAAACCATCCTGATCCCCTCGATTAGGTTCCAATCTGTAACTCACTCCCGGGTATCTGTTATTCTATATATAAACCACCCCGAACCCCTCAATTAGATTTCAGTCTGTAACTCACTCCCAGTTATCTGTTATTTTATATATAAACCACCCCGAACCCCTTGATTAGATTCCAGTCTGTAACTCAATCCTGGGTATCTGTTATTCTGTATATAAACCACCCCGAACCCCTTGATTAGATTCCAGTCTGTACCTCACTCCCAGGTATCTGTTATTCTATATATAAACCACCCTGAACCCCTCGGTTAGATTCCAGTCTGTAACTCACTCCCGGGTATCTGTTATTCTATATATAAACCACCCCGAACCCCTTGATTAGATTCCAGTCTGTAACTCACTCCCGGGTATCTGTTATTTTATATATAAACCACCCTGAACCCCTCGATTAGATTCCAGTCTGTAACTCACTCCGAGGTATCTGTTATTCTATATATAAACCACCCCAAACCCCTCAATTAGATTCCAGTCTGTAACTCACTCCCGGGTATCTGTTAATCTATATATAAACCACCCCGAACCCCTCGATTAGATTCCAGTCTGTAACTCACTCCCGGGTATCTGTTAATCTATATATAAACCACCCCGAACCCCTCGATTAGATTCCAGTCTGTAACTCACTCCCGGGTATCTGTTATTCTATATATAAACCACCCCGAACCCCTCGATTAGATTCCAGTCTGTAACTCACTCCCGGGTATCTGTTATTCTATATATAAACCACCCCAAACCCCTCGATTAGATTCCAGTCTGTAACTCACTCCCGGGTATCTGTTATTCCCTATATAAACCACCCCGAACCCCTCGATTAGATTCCAGTCTGTAACTCACTCCCGGGTATCTGTTAATCTGTATATAAACCATCCCCAACCCCTCGATTAGATTCCAGACTGTAACTCACTCCCGGGTATCTGTTATTCTATATATAAACCACCCCGAACCCCTCGATTCGATTCCAGTCTGTAACTCACTCCCGGGTATCTGTTATTCTATATATAAACCACCCCGAACCCCTCGATTAGATTCCAGTCTGTAACTCACTCCCGGGTATCTGTTATTCTATATATAAACCACCCTGAACCCCTCGATTAGATTCCAGTCTGTAACTCACTCCCGGGTATCTGTTATTCAATATATAAACCACCCCGAACCCCTCGATTAGATTCCAGTCTGTAACTCTCTCCCGGGTATCTGTTATTCTCTATATAAACCACCCCGAACCCCTCGATTAGATTCCAGTCTGTAACTCACTCCCGGGTATCTGTTAATCTATATATAAACCACCCCGAACCCCTCGATTCGATTCCAGTCTGTAACTCACTCCCGGGTATCTGTTATTCTATATATAAACCACCCCGAACCCCTCGATTAGATTCCGGTCTGTAACTCACTCCCGGGTATCTGTTATTGTATTTATAAACCACCCTGAACCCCTCGATTAGATTCCAGTCTGTAACTCACTCCCAGGTATCTGTTATTCTATATATAAACCACCCCCAACCCCTCGATTAGATTCCAGTCTGTAACTCACTCCCGGGTATCTGTTATTCTATATATCAACCACCCCGAACCCCTCGATTAGATTCCAGTCAGTAACTCACTCCCGGGTATCTGTTATTCTATATATAAACCACCCCGAACCCCTCGATTAGATTCCAGTCTGTAACTCACTCCCGGGTATCTGTTATTCTATATATAAACGACCCCGAACCCCTCGATTAGATTCCAGTCTGTAACTCACTCCCGGGTATCTGTTATTCTATCTATAAACCACCCCGAACCCCTCGATTCGATTCCAGTCTGTAACTCACTCCCGGGTATCTGTTATTGTATATATAAACCACCCCGAACCCCTCGATTAGATTCCAGTCTGTAACTCACTCCCGGGTATCTGTTATTGTATCTATAAACCACCCCGAACCCCTCGATTAGATTCCAGTCTGTAACTCACTCCCGGGTATCTGTTATTGTATATATAAACCACCCCGAACCCCTCGATTAGATTCCAGTCTGTAACTCACTCCCGGGTATCTGTTATTGTATATATAAACCACCCGAACCCCTCGATTAGATTCCAGTCTGTTACTCACTCCCGGGTATCTGTTATTGTATATATAAACCACCCCGAACCCCTCGATTAGATTCCAGTCTGTAACTCACTCCCGGGTATCTGTTATTGTATATATAAACCACCCCGAACCCCTCGATTAGATTCCAGTCTGTACCTCACTCCCAGGTATCTGTTATTCTCTATATAAACCACCACCAACCCCTTGATTAGATTCCAGTCTGTAACTCACTTCCGGGTGTCTGTTATTCTATATATAAACCACCCCGAACCCCTCAATTAGATTGCAGTCTGTAACTCACTCCCGGGTATCGTTTATTGCATATATAAACCACCCCGAACGCCTCTATTAGATTCCAGTCTGTAATCACTCCCGGGTATCTGTTATTCTATATATAAACCAACCCGAATCCCTCGATTAGATTCCAGTCTGTAACTCACTCCCGGGTATCTGTTATTCTATATATAAACCACCCCGAACCCATCGATTAGATTCCAGTCTGTAACTCACTCCCGGGTATCTGTTATTGTATATATAAACCACCCCGAACCCCTCGATTAGATTCCAGTCTGTAACTCACTCCGGGGTATCTGTTATTCGATATATAAACCATCCCGAACCCCTCAATTAGATTCCAGTCTGTAACTCACTCCCGGGTATCTGTTATTGTATATATAAACCATTCCGAACCCCTCAATTAGATTCCAGTCAGTAACTCACTCGCAGGTATCTGTTATTCTATATATAAACCACCCCGAACCCCTCGATTAGATTCCAGTCTGTAACTCACGCCCGGGTATCTGTTATTCTATATATAAACCACCCCGAACCCCTCGATTAGATTCCAGTCTGTAACTCACGCCCGGGTATCTGTTATTCTCTATATAAACCACCCCGAGCCCCTCGATTAGATTCCAGTCTGTAACTCACGCCCGGGTATCTGTTATTCTCTATATAAACCACCCCGAGCCCCTCGATAAGATTCCAGTCTGTAACTCACTCCCGGGTATCTGTTATTCTATATATAAACCACCCCGAACCCCTCGATTAGATTCCAGTCTGTAACTCACTCCCGGGTATCTGTTATTCTATATATAAACCACCCCGAACCCCTTGATTAGATTCCAGTCTGTAACTCAATCCCGGGTATCTGTTATTCTGTATATAAACCACCCCGAACCCCTTGATTAGATTCCAGTCTGTAAATCACTCCCGGGTATCTGTTATTCTGTATATAAACCATCCTGATCCCCTCGATTAGGTTCCAATCTGTAACTCACTCCCGGGTATCTGTTATTCTATATATAAACCACCCCGAACCCCTCAATTAGATTTCAGTCTGTAACTCACTCCCAGTTATCTGTTATTTTATATATAAACCACCCCGAACCCCTTGATTAGATTCCAGTCTGTAACTCAATCCTGGGTATCTGTTATTCTGTATATAAACCACCCCGAACCCCTTGATTAGATTCCAGTCTGTACCTCACTCCCAGGTATCTGTTATTCTATATATAAACCACCCTGAACCCCTCGGTTAGATTCCAGTCTGTAACTCACTCCCGGGTATCTGTTATTCTATATATAAACCACCCCGAACCCCTTGATTAGATTCCAGTCTGTAACTCACTCCCGGGTATCTGTTATTTTATATATAAACCACCCTGAACCCCTCGATTAGATTCCAGTCTGTAACTCACTCCGAGGTATCTGTTATTCTATATATAAACCACCCCAAACCCCTCAATTAGATTCCAGTCTGTAACTCACTCCCGGGTATCTGTTAATCTATATAAAAACCACCCCGAACCCCTCGATTAGATTCCAGTCTGTAACTCACTCCCGGGTATCTGTTAATCTATATATAAACCACCCCGAACCCCTCGATTAGATTCCAGTCTGTAACTCACTCCCGGGTATCTGTTATTCTATATATAAACCACCCCGAACCCCTCGATTAGATTCCAGTCTGTAACTCACTCCCGGGTATCTGTTATTCTATATATAAACCACCCCAAACCCCTCGATTAGATTCCAGTCTGTAACTCACTCCCGGGTATCTGTTATTCCCTATATAAACCACCCCGAACCCCTCGATTAGATTCCAGTCTGTAACTCACTCCCGGGTATCTGTTAATCTGTATATAAACCATCCCCAACCCCTCGATTAGATTCCAGACTGTAACTCACTCCCGGGTATCTGTTATTCTATATATAAACCACCCCGAACCCCTCGATTCGATTCCAGTCTGTAACTCACTCCCGGGTATCTGTTATTCTATATATAAACCACCCCGAACCCCTCGATTAGATTCCAGTCTGTAACTCACTCCCGGGTATCTGTTATTCTATATATAAACCACCCTGAACCCCTCGATTAGATTCCAGTCTGTAACTCACTCCCGGGTATCTGTTATTCAATATATAAACCACCCCGAACCCCTCGATTAGATTCCAGTCTGTAACTCTCTCCCGGGTATCTGTTATTCTCTATATAAACCACCCCGAACCCCTCGATTAGATTCCAGTCTGTAACTCACTCCCGGGTATCTGTTAATCTATATATAAACCACCCCGAACCCCTCGATTCGATTCCAGTCTGTAACTCACTCCCGGGTATCTGTTATTCTATATATAAACCACCCCGAACCCCTCGATTAGATTCCGGTCTGTAACTCACTCCCGGGTATCTGTTATTGTATTTATAAACCACCCTGAACCCCTCGATTAGATTCCAGTCTGTAACTCACTCCCAGGTATCTGTTATTCTATATATAAACCACCCCCAACCCCTCGATTAGATTCCAGTCTGTAACTCACTCCCGGGTATCTGTTATTCTATATATCAACCACCCCGAACCCCTCGATTAGATTCCAGTCAGTAACTCACTCCCGGGTATCTGTTATTCTATATATAAACCACCCCGAACCCCTCGATTAGATTCCAGTCTGTAACTCACTCCCGGGTATCTGTTATTCTATATATAAACGACCCCGAACCCCTCGATTAGATTCCAGTCTGTAACTCACTCCCGGGTATCTGTTATTCTATCTATAAACCACCCCGAACCCCTCGATTCGATTCCAGTCTGTAACTCACTCCCGGGTATCTGTTATTGTATATATAAACCACCCCGAACCCCTCGATTAGATTCCAGTCTGTAACTCACTCCCGGGTATCTGTTATTGTATATATAAACCACCCCGAACCCCTCGATTAGATTCCAGTCTGTAACTCACTCCCGGGTATCTGTTATTGTATATATAAACCACCCCGAACCCCTCGATTAGATTCCAGTCTGTAACTCACTCCCGGGTATCTGTTATTGTATATATAAACCACCCGAACCCCTCGATTAGATTCCAGTCTGTTACTCACTCCCGGGTATCTGTTATTGTATATATAAACCACCCCGAACCCCTCGATTAGATTCCAGTCTGTAACTCACTCCCGGGTATCTGTTATTGTATATATAAACCACCCCGAACCCCTCGATTAGATTCCAGTCTGTACCTCACTCCCAGGTATCTGTTATTCTCTATATAAACCACCCCCAACCCCTTGATTAGATTCCAGTCTGTAACTCACTTCCGGGTGTCTGTTATTCTATATATAAACCACCCCGAACCCCTCAATTAGATTGCAGTCTGTAACTCACTCCCGGGTATCTGTTATTCTATATATAAACCAACCCGAATCCCTCGATTAGATTCCAGTCTGTAACTCACTCCCGGGTATCTGTTATTCTATATATAAACCACCCCGAACCCATCGATTAGATTCCAGTCTGTAACTCACTCCCGGGTATCTGTTATTGTATATATAAACCACCCCGAACCCCTCGATTAGATTCCAGTCTGTAACTCACTCCCGGGTATCTGTTATTGTATATAGAAACCACCCCGAACCCCTCGATTAGATTCCAGTCTGTAACTCACTCCCGGGTATCTGTTATTGTATATATAAACCACCCTGAACCCCTCGATTAGATTCCAGTCTGTAACTCACTCCCGGGTTTCTGTTATTGTATATATAAACCACCCCGAACCCCTCGATTAGATTCCAGTCTGTACCTCACTCCCAGGTATCTGTTATTCTATATATAAACCACCCCCAACCCCTTGATTAGATTCCAGTCTGTAACTCACTTCCGGGTGTCTGTTATTCTATATATAAACCACCCCGAACCCATCGATTAGATTCCAGTCTGTAACTCACTCCCGGGTATCTGTTATTGTATATATAAACCACCCCGAACCCCTCGATTAGATTCCAGTCTGTAACTCACTCCGGGGTATCTGTTATTCGATATATAAACCATCCCGAACCCCTCGATTAGATTCCAGTCTGTAACTCACTCCCGGGTATCTGTTATTGTATATATAAACCATTCCGAACCCCTCAATTAGATTCCAGTCAGTAACTCACTCGCAGGTATCTGTTATTCTATATATAAACCACCCCGAACCCCTCGATTAGATTCCAGTCTGTAACTCACGCCCGGGTATCTGTTATTCTATATATAAACCACCCCGAACCCCTCGATTAGATTCCAGTCTGTAACTCACGCCCGGGTATCTGTTATTCTCTATATAAACCACCCCGAGCCCCTCGATTAGATTCCAGTCTGTAACTCACGCCCGGGTATCTGTTATTCTCTATATAAACCACCCCGAGCCCCTCGATAAGATTCCAGTCTGTAACTCACTCCCGGGTATCTGTTATTCTATATATAAACCACCCCGAACCCCTCGATTAGATTCCAGTCTGTAACTCACTCCCGGGTATCTGTTATTCTATATATAAACCACCCCGAACCCCTTGATTAGATTCCAGTCTGTAACTCAATCCCGGGTATCTGTTATTCTGTATATAAACCACCCCGAACCCCTTGATTAGATTCCAGTCTGTAAATCACTCCCGGGTATCTGTTATTCTGTATATAAACCATCCTGATCCCCTCGATTAGGTTCCAATCTGTAACTCACTCCCGGGTATCTGTTATTCTATATATAAACCACCCCGAACCCCTCAATTAGATTTCAGTCTGTAACTCACTCCCAGTTATCTGTTATTTTATATATAAACCACCCCGAACCCCTTGATTAGATTCCAGTCTGTAACTCAATCCTGGGTATCTGTTATTCTGTATATAAACCACCCCGAACCCCTTGATTAGATTCCAGTCTGTACCTCACTCCCAGGTATCTGTTATTCTATATATAAACCACCCTGAACCCCTCGGTTAGATTCCAGTCTGTAACTCACTCCCGGGTATCTGTTATTCTATATATAAACCACCCCGAACCCCTTGATTAGATTCCAGTCTGTAACTCACTCCCGGGTATCTGTTATTTTATATATAAACCACCCTGAACCCCTCGATTAGATTCCAGTCTGTAACTCACTCCGAGGTATCTGTTATTCTATATATAAACCACCCCAAACCCCTCAATTAGATTCCAGTCTGTAACTCACTCCCGGGTATCTGTTAATCTATATAAAAACCACCCCGAACCCCTCGATTAGATTCCAGTCTGTAACTCACTCCCGGGTATCTGTTAATCTATATATAAACCACCCCGAACCCCTCGATTAGATTCCAGTCTGTAACTCACTCCCGGGTATCTGTTATTCTATATATAAACCACCCCGAACCCCTCGATTAGATTCCAGTCTGTAACTCACTCCCGGGTATCTGTTATTCTATATATAAACCACCCCAAACCCCTCGATTAGATTCCAGTCTGTAACTCACTCCCGGGTATCTGTTATTCCCTATATAAACCACCCCGAACCCCTCGATTAGATTCCAGTCTGTAACTCACTCCCGGGTATCTGTTAATCTGTATATAAACCATCCCCAACCCCTCGATTAGATTCCAGACTGTAACTCACTCCCGGGTATCTGTTATTCTATATATAAACCACCCCGAACCCCTCGATTCGATTCCAGTCTGTAACTCACTCCCGGGTATCTGTTATTCTATATATAAACCACCCCGAACCCCTCGATTAGATTCCAGTCTGTAACTCACTCCCGGGTATCTGTTATTCTATATATAAACCACCCTGAACCCCTCGATTAGATTCCAGTCTGTAACTCACTCCCGGGTATCTGTTATTCAATATATAAACCACCCCGAACCCCTCGATTAAATTCCAGTCTGTAACTCTCTCCCGGGTATCTGTTATTCTCTATATAAACCACCCCGAACCCCTCGATTAGATTCCAGTCTGTAACTCACTCCCGGGTATCTGTTAATCTATATATAAACCACCCCGAACCCCTCGATTCGATTCCAGTCTGTAACTCACTCCCGGGTATCTGTTATTCTATATATAAACCACCCCGAACCCCTCGATTAGATTCCGGTCTGTAACTCACTCCCGGGTATCTGTTATTGTATTTATAAACCACCCTGAACCCCTCGATTAGATTCCAGTCTGTAACTCACTCCCAGGTATCTGTTATTCTATATATAAACCACCCCCAACCCCTCGATTAGATTCCAGTCTGTAACTCACTCCCGGGTATCTGTTATTCTATATATCAACCACCCCGAACCCCTCGATTAGATTCCAGTCAGTAACTCACTCCCGGGTATCTGTTATTCTATATATAAACCACCCCGAACCCCTCGATTAGATTCCAGTCTGTAACTCACTCCCGGGTATCTGTTATTCTATATATAAACGACCCCGAACCCCTCGATTAGATTCCAGTCTGTAACTCACTCCCGGGTATCTGTTATTCTATCTATAAACCACCCCGAACCCCTCGATTCGATTCCAGTCTGTAACTCACTCCCGGGTATCTGTTATTGTATATATAAACCACCCCGAACCCCTCGATTAGATTCCAGTCTGTAACTCACTCCCGGGTATCTGTTATTGTATATATAAACCACCCCGAACCCCTCGATTAGATTCCAGTCTGTAACTCACTCCCGGGTATCTGTTATTGTATATATAAACCACCCCGAACCCCTCGATTAGATTCCAGTCTGTAACTCACTCCCGGGTATCTGTTATTGTATATATAAACCACCCGAACCCCTCGATTAGATTCCAGTCTGTTACTCACTCCCGGGTATCTGTTATTGTATATATAAACCACCCCGAACCCCTCGATTAGATTCCAGTCTGTAACTCACTCCCGGGTATCTGTTATTGTATATATAAACCACCCCGAACCCCTCGATTAGATTCCAGTCTGTACCTCACTCCCAGGTATCTGTTATTCTCTATATAAACCACCCCCAACCCCTTGATTAGATTCCAGTCTGTAACTCACTTCCGGGTGTCTGTTATTCTATATATAAACCACCCCGAACCCCTCAATTAGATTGCAGTCTGTAACTCACTCCCGGGTATCTGTTATTCTATATATAAACCAACCCGAATCCCTCGATTAGATTCCAGTCTGTAACTCACTCCCGGGTATCTGTTATTCTATATATAAACCACCCCGAACCCATCGATTAGATTCCAGTCTGTAACTCACTCCCGGGTATCTGTTATTGTATATATAAACCACCCCGAACCCCTCGATTAGATTCCAGTCTGTAACTCACTCCCGGGTATCTGTTATTGTATATAGAAACCACCCCGAACCCCTCGATTAGATTCCAGTCTGTAACTCACTCCCGGGTATCTGTTATTGTATATATAAACCACCCTGAACCCCTCGATTAGATTCCAGTCTGTAACTCACTCCCGGGTTTCTGTTATTGTATATATAAACCACCCCGAACCCCTCGATTAGATTCCAGTCTGTACCTCACTCCCAGGTATCTGTTATTCTATATATAAACCACCCCCAACCCCTTGATTAGATTCCAGTCTGTAACTCACTTCCGGGTGTCTGTTATTCTATATATAAACCACCCCGAACCCATCGATTAGATTCCAGTCTGTAACTCACTCCCGGGTATCTGTTATTGTATATATAAACCACCCCGAACCCCTCGATTAGATTCCAGTCTGTAACTCACTCCGGGGTATCTGTTATTCGATATATAAACCATCCCGAACCCCTCGATTAGATTCCAGTCTGTAACTCACTCCCGGGTATCTGTTATTGTATATATAAACCATTCCGAACCCCTCAATTAGATTCCAGTCAGTAACTCACTCGCAGGTATCTGTTATTCTATATATAAACCACCCCGAACCCCTCGATTAGATTCCAGTCTGTAACTCACGCCCGGGTATCTGTTATTCTATATATAAACCACCCCGAACCCCTCGATTAGATTCCAGTCTGTAACTCACGCCCGGGTATCTGTTATTCTCTATATAAACCACCCCGAGCCCCTCGATTAGATTCCAGTCTGTAACTCACGCCCGGGTATCTGTTATTCTCTATATAAACCACCCGGAGCCCCTCGATAAGATTCCAGTCTGTAACTCACTCCCGGGTATCTGTTATTCTATATATAAACCACCCCGAACCCCTCGATTAGATTCCAGTCTGTAACTCACTCCCGGGTATCTGTTATTCTATATATAAACCACCCCGAACCCCTTGATTAGATTCCAGTCTGTAACTCAATCCCGGGTATCTGTTATTCTGTATATAAACCACCCCGAACCCCTTGATTAGATTCCAGTCTGTAAATCACTCCCGGGTATCTGTTATTCTGTATATAAACCATCCTGATCCCCTCGATTAGGTTCCAATCTGTAACTCACTCCCGGGTATCTGTTATTCTATATATAAACCACCCCGAACCCCTCAATTAGATTTCAGTCTGTAACTCACTCCCAGTTATCTGTTATTTTATATATAAACCACCCCGAACCCCTTGATTAGATTCCAGTCTGTAACTCAATCCTGGGTATCTGTTATTCTGTATATAAACCACCCCGAACCCCTTGATTAGATTCCAGTCTGTACCTCACTCCCAGGTATCTGTTATTCTATATATAAACCACCCTGAACCCCTCGGTTAGATTCCAGTCTGTAACTCACTCCCGGGTATCTGTTATTCTATATATAAACCACCCCGAACCCCTTGATTAGATTCCAGTCTGTAACTCACTCCCGGGTATCTGTTATTTTATATATAAACCACCCTGAACCCCTCGATTAGATTCCAGTCTGTAACTCACTCCGAGGTATCTGTTATTCTATATATAAACCACCCCAAACCCCTCAATTAGATTCCAGTCTGTAACTCACTCCCGGGTATCTGTTAATCTATATATAAACCACCCCGAACCCCTCGATTAGATTCCAGTCTGTAACTCACTCCCGGGTATCTGTTAATCTATATATAAACCACCCCGAACCCCTCGATTAGATTCCAGTCTGTAACTCACTCCCGGGTATCTGTTATTCTATATATAAACCACCCCGAACCCCTCGATTAGATTCCAGTCTGTAACTCACTCCCGGGTATCTGTTATTCTATATATAAACCACCCCAAACCCCTCGATTAGATTCCAGTCTGTAACTCACTCCCGGGTATCTGTTATTCCCTATATAAACCACCCCGAACCCCTCGATTAGATTCCAGTCTGTAACTCACTCCCGGGTATCTGTTAATCTGTATATAAACCATCCCCAACCCCTCGATTAGATTCCAGACTGTAACTCACTCCCGGGTATCTGTTATTCTATATATAAACCACCCCGAACCCCTCGATTCGATTCCAGTCTGTAACTCACTCCCGGGTATCTGTTATTCTATATATAAACCACCCCGAACCCCTCGATTAGATTCCAGTCTGTAACTCACTCCCGGGTATCTGTTATTCTATATATAAACCACCCTGAACCCCTCGATTAGATTCCAGTCTGTAACTCACTCCCGGGTATCTGTTATTCAATATATAAACCACCCCGAACCCCTCGATTAGATTCCAGTCTGTAACTCTCTCCCGGGTATCTGTTATTCTCTATATAAACCACCCCGAACCCCTCGATTAGATTCCAGTCTGTAACTCACTCCCGGGTATCTGTTAATCTATATATAAACCACCCCGAACCCCTCGATTCGATTCCAGTCTGTAACTCACTCCCGGGTATCTGTTATTCTATATATAAACCACCCCGAACCCCTCGATTAGATTCCGGTCTGTAACTCACTCCCGGGTATCTGTTATTGTATTTATAAACCACCCTGAACCCCTCGATTAGATTCCAGTCTGTAACTCACTCCCAGGTATCTGTTATTCTATATATAAACCACCCCCAACCCCTCGATTAGATTCCAGTCTGTAACTCACTCCCGGGTATCTGTTATTCTATATATCAACCACCCCGAACCCCTCGATTAGATTCCAGTCAGTAACTCACTCCCGGGTATCTGTTATTCTATATATAAACCACCCCGAACCCCTCGATTAGATTCCAGTCTGTAACTCACTCCCGGGTATCTGTTATTCTATATGTAAACCACCCCGAACCCCTCGATTAGATTCCAGTCTGTAACTCACTCCCGGGTATCTGTTATTCTATCTATAAACCACCCCGAACCCCTCGATTCGATTCCAGTCTGTAACTCACTCCCGGGTATCTGTTAATCTATATATAAACCACCCCGAACCCCTCGATTAGATTCCAGTCTGTAACTCACTCCCGGGTATCTGTTAATCTATATATAAACCACCCCGAACCCCTCGATTAGATTCCAGTCTGTAACTCACTCCCGGGTATCTGTTATTCTATATATAAACCACCCCGAACCCCTCGATTAGATTCCAGTCTGTAACTCACTCCCGGGTATCTGTTATTCTATATATAAACCACCCCAAACCCCTCGATTAGATTCCAGTCTGTAACTCACTCCCGGGTATCTGTTATTCCCTATATAAACCACCCCGAACCCCTCGATTAGATTCCAGTCTGTAACTCACTCCCGGGTATCTGTTAATCTGTATATAAACCATCCCCAACCCCTCGATTAGATTCCAGACTGTAACTCACTCCCGGGTATCTGTTATTCTATATATAAACCACCCCGAACCCCTCGATTCGATTCCAGTCTGTAACTCACTCCCGGGTATCTGTTATTCTATATATAAACCACCCCGAACCCCTCGATTAGATTCCAGTCTGTAACTCACTCCCGGGTATCTGTTATTCTATATATAAACCACCCTGAACCCCTCGATTAGATTCCAGTCTGTAACTCACTCCCGGGTATCTGTTATTCAATATATAAACCACCCCGAACCCCTCGATTAGATTCCAGTCTGTAACTCTCTCCCGGGTATCTGTTATTCTCTATATAAACCACCCCGAACCCCTCGATTAGATTCCAGTCTGTAACTCACTCCCGGGTATCTGTTAATCTATATATAAACCACCCCGAACCCCTCGATTCGATTCCAGTCTGTAACTCACTCCCGGGTATCTGTTATTCTATATATAAACCACCCCGAACCCCTCGATTAGATTCCGGTCTGTAACTCACTCCCGGGTATCTGTTATTGTATTTATAAACCACCCTGAACCCCTCGATTAGATTCCAGTCTGTAACTCACTCCCAGGTATCTGTTATTCTATATATAAACCACCCCCAACCCCTCGATTAGATTCCAGTCTGTAACTCACTCCCGGGTATCTGTTATTCTATATATCAACCACCCCGAACCCCTCGATTAGATTCCAGTCAGTAACTCACTCCCGGGTATCTGTTATTCTATATATAAACCACCCCGAACCCCTCGATTAGATTCCAGTCTGTAACTCACTCCCGGGTATCTGTTATTCTATATATAAACCACCCCGAACCCCTCGATTAGATTCCAGTCTGTAACTCACTCCCGGGTATCTGTTATTCTATCTATAAACCACCCCGAACCCCTCGATTCGATTCCAGTCTGTAACTCACTCCCGGGTATCTGTTATTGTATATATAAACCACCCCGAACCCCTCGATTAGATTCCAGTCTGTAACTCACTCCCGGGTATCTGTTATTGTATATATAAACCACCCCGAACCCCTCGATTAGATTCCAGTCTGTAACTCACTCCCGGGTATCTGTTATTGTATATATAAACCACCCCGAACCCCTCGATTAGATTCCAGTCTGTAACTCACTCCCGGGTATCTGTTATTGTATATATAAACCACCCGAACCCCTCGATTAGATTCCAGTCTGTTACTCACTCCCGGGTATCTGTTATTGTATATATAAACCACCCCGAACCCCTCGATTAGATTCCAGTCTGTAACTCACTCCCGGGTATCTGTTATTGTATATATAAACCACCCCGAACCCCTCGATTAGATTCCAGTCTGTACCTCACTCCCAGGTATCTGTTATTCTCTATATAAACCACCCCCAACCCCTTGATTAGATTCCAGTCTGTAACTCACTTCCGGGTGTCTGTTATTCTATATATAAACCACCCCGAACCCCTCAATTAGATTGCAGTCTGTAACTCACTCCCGGGTATCTGTTATTCTATATATAAACCAACCCGAATCCCTCGATTAGATTCCAGTCTGTAACTCACTCCCGGGTATCTGTTATTCTATATATAAACCACCCCGAACCCATCGATTAGATTCCAGTCTGTAACTCACTCCCGGGTATCTGTTATTGTATATATAAACCACCCCGAACCCCTCGATTAGATTCCAGTCTGTAACTCACTCCCGGGTATCTGTTATTGTATATAGAAACCACCCCGAACCCCTCGATTAGATTCCAGTCTGTAACTCACTCCCGGGTATCTGTTATTGTATATATAAACCACCCTGAACCCCTCGATTAGATTCCAGTCTGTAACTCACTCCCGGGTATCTGTTATTGTATATATAAACCACCCCGAACCCCTCGATTAGATTCCAGTCTGTACCTCACTCCCAGGTATCTGTTATTCTATATATAAACCACCCCCAACCCCTTGATTAGATTCCAGTCTGTAACTCACTTCCGGGTGTCTGTTATTCTATATATAAACCACCCCGAACCCCTCAATTATATTTCAGTCTGTAACTCACTCCCAGTTATCTGTTATTTTATATATAAACCACCCTGAACCCCTCGATTAGATTCCAGTCTGTAACTCACTCCCGGGTATCTGTTATTCTATATATAAACCACCCCGAACCCCTTGATTAGATTCCAGTCTGTAACTCACTTCCGGGTGTCTGTTAATCTATATATAAACCACCCCGAACCCCTCAATTAGATTCCAGTCTGTAACTCACTCCCGGGTATCTTTTATTTTATATATAAACCACCCTGAACCCCTCGATTAGATTCCAGTCTGTAACTCACTCCGAGGTATCTGTTATTCTATATATAAACCACCCCAAACCCCTCAATTAGATTTCAGTCTGTAACTCACTCCCGGGTATCTGTTATTGTATATATAAACCACCCGAACCCCTCGATTAGATTCCAGTCTGTAACTCACTCCCGGGTATCTGTTATTGTATATATAAACCACCCCGAACCCCTCGATTAGATTCCAGTCTGTAACTCACTCCCGGGTATCTGTTATTCTATATATAAAGCACACCGAACCCCTCGATTAGATTCCAGTCTGTAACTCACTCCCGGGTATCTGTTATTTTACAGATAAATCAACATTTCTTATGTTTATTCATTGATAAATTAAATCATTTTAAAATTTATTGAGGGTTTGATTGGAATCCATTTTTTCACAGATATAATAACGAAGAGTGAAGTGTATTATTGTACAGCTGAACATAATACAATTATAATACAATCTAACAACTGTAAAGATTTTGAACTCACACACAATGTAAGTAACTTAATCCCGTCTGAAACTAAATCGATTAAATTATCAAAACAACGCATGAAAACAGGGATTGAGGGAGACGGGGAGAGGGTGGGGATTGAGGGAGACGGGGAGAGGGTGGGGATTGAGGGAGACGGGGAGAGGGTGGGGATTGAGGGAGGCGGGGAGAGGGTGGGGATTGAGGGAGACGGGGAGAGGGTGGGGATTGAGGGAGACGGGGAGAGGGTGGGGATTGAGGGAGACGGGGAGAGGGTGGGGATTGAGGGAGACGGGGAGAGGGTGGGGATTGAGGGAGACGGGGAGAGGGTGGGGATTGAGGGAGACGGGGAGAGGGTGGGGAGTGAGGGAGGCGGGGAGAGGGTGGGGATTGAGGGAGACGGGGAGAGGGTGGGGATTGAGGGAGACGGGGAGAGGGTGGGGATTGAGGGAGACGGGGAGAGGGTGGGGATTGAGGGAGACGGGGAGAGGGTGGGGAGTGAGGGAGACGGGGAGAGGGTGGGGATTGAGGGAGGCGGGGAGAGGGTAGGGATTGAGGGAGACGGGGAGAGGGTGGGGATTGAGGGAGACGGGGAGAGGGTGGGGATTGAGGGAGACGGGGAGAGGGTGGGGATTGAGGGAGACGGGGAGAGGGTGGGGATTGAGGGAGACGGGGAGAGGGTGGGGACTGAGGGAGACGGGGAGAGGGTGGGGATTGAGAGAGACGGGGAGAGGGTGGGGATTGAGGGAGACGGGGAGAGGGTGGGGATTGAGGGAGGCGGGGAGAGGGTAGGGATTGAGGGAGACGGGGAGAGGGTGGGGATTGAGGGAGATGGGGAGAGGGTGGGGGATTGAGGGAGATGGGGGGGAGGATTGAGGGAGACGGGGAGGGGGGGGATTGGGGGAGACGGGGAGAGGGTGGGGATTGAGGGAGACGGGGAGAGGGTGGGGATTGAGGGAGACGGGGAGAGGGTGGGGATTGAGGGAGACGGGGAGAGGGTGGGGATTGAGGGAGACGGGGAGAGGGTGGGGATTGAGGGAGACGGGGAGAGGGTGGGGATTGAGGGAGACGGGGAGAGGGTGGGGTTTGAGGGAGACGGGGAGAGGGTGGGGGATTGAGGGAGACGGGGAGAGGGCGGGGGATTGAGGGAGATGGGGAGAGGGTGGGGGATTGAGGGAGGGGGATTGGGGAGACGGGGAGAGGGTGGGGATTGAGGGAGACGGGGAGAGGGTGGGGATTGAGG
>NW_027592760.1:0-10000 GCF_964213995.1 Mustelus asterias
CCCCACCCGCACCCCTTCCCCCCCCCACCCGCACCCCTTCCCCCCCCCCACCCGCCCCCCCTACCCCCCCCACCCGCCCCCCTTCCCCCCCCACCCGCCCCCCCTTCCCCCCCACCCGCCCCCCCTTCCCCCCCCACCCGCCCCACCTTCCCCCCCCACCCGCCCCACCTTCCCCCCCCACCCGCCCCACCTTCCCCCCCCACCCGCCCCCCCTTCCCCCCCACCCGCACCCCCTTCCCCCCCCCCACCCGCCCCCCCTTCCCCCCCCACCCGCCCCCCCTTCCCCCCCCACCTTCCCCCCCCACCCGCCCCCCTTCCCCCCCCACCCGCCCCCCTTCCCCCCCCACCCGTCCCTCCTTCCCCCACCCGCCCCTCCTTCCCCCACCCGCCCCCCCTTCCCCCACCCGCCCCCCCTTCCCCCACCCGCCCCTCCTTCCCCCACCCTTCCCCCCCCCACCCGCACCCCTTCCGCCCCCCACCCGCACCCCTTCCCCCCCCCACCCGCACCCCTTCCCCCCCCCCACCCGCACCCCTTCCCCCCCCCACCCGCCCCCCCTACCCCCCCCACCCGCCCCCCTTCCCCCCCCACCCGCCCCCCCTTCCCCCCCCACCCGCCCCCCCTTCCCCCCCCACCCGCCCCACCTTCCCCCCCCACCCGCCCCACCTTCCCCCCCCACCCGCCCCACCTTCCCCCCCCACCCGCCCCCCCTTCCCCCCCACCCGCACCCCCTTCCCCCCCCCACCCGCCCCCCCTTCCCCCCCACCCGCCCCCCCTTCCCCCCCCACCTTCCCCCCCCACCCGCCCCCCTTCCCCCCCCACCCGTCCCTCCTTCCCCCACCCGCCCCTCCTTCCCCCACCCGCCCCCCCTTCCCCCACCCGCCCCCCCTTCCCCCACCCGCCCCTCCTTCCCCCACCCTTCCCCCCCCCACCCGCACCCCTTCCGCCCCCCACCCGCACCCCTTCCCCCCCCCACCCGCACCCCTTCCCCCCCCCCACCCGCACCCCTTCCCCCCCCCACCCGCCCCCCCTACCCCCCCCACCCGCCCCCCTTCCCCCCCACCCGCCCCCCCTTCCCCCCCCACCCGCCCCCCCTTCCCCCCCACCCGCCCCACCTTCCCCCCCACCCGCCCCACCTTCCCCCCCCACCCGCCCCCCCTTCCCCCCCACCCGCACCCCCTTCCCCCCCCCACCCGCCCCCCCTTCCCCCCCCACCCGCCCCCCCTTCCCCCCCCACCCGCCCCCCCTTCCCCCCCCACCCTTCCCCCCCACCCGCCCCCCCTTCCCCCGTCCCGCCCCCCCTTCCCCCGTCCCGCCCCCCCTTCTCGCCCCCCTTTCCGCCCCTCCTTCCCCCACCCGCCCCCCCCCTTCCTCCACCCGCCCCCCCTTCCCCCACCCGCCCCCCCTTCCCCCACCCCGCCCCCCCTTCCCCCACCCGCCCCTCCTTCCCCCACCCGCCCCTCCTTCCCCCTCCCGTCCCTCCTTCCCCTACCCCCCCTCCCACCTTCTCCCACCCGTCCCTCCTTCCCCCACCCGTCCCTCCTTCCCCCACCCGTCCCTCCTTCCCCCACCCGCCCCCCCTTCCCCCACCCGCCCCCCCTTCCCCCACCCGCCTCCCCTTCCCCCACCCGCCCCCCCTTCCCCCACCCGCCCCCCCTTCCCCCACCCGCCCCCCCTTCTCCCACCCGCCCCCCCTTCTCCCACCCGCTCCCCCTTCTCCCACCCGCTCCGCCCTTCCCCCACCGTGCCCCCTCCCCCCCCGTCCCGCCCCCCCCTTACCGCCCCCCTTTCCGCCCCTCCTTCCCCCTTCCGCCCCTCCTTCCCCCACCCGCCCCTCCTTCCCTCACCCGCCCCTCCTTCCCCCACCCGCCCCCCCTTCCCCCACCTGCCCCCCTTCCCCCACTCCCCGCCCTTCCCCCCCACCCGCTCCCCCTTCCCCCCCCCACCCGTCCCCTCCCTTCCCCCCCACCCCCATCCCCCTCCCCTTCCCCCCGCCCCCACCCGCCTCCCTCCCTTCCCCCCCCCACCCCGCCCCCTCCCTTCCCCCCCAGCCGCCCCCCCCTTCCCTCCACCCGCCCCCTCCCCCCCCCCCTCCCCCCCCTCCCCCCTTCCCCCACCCCCCCCCCCCTTCCCCACCCGCCCCCCCCTTCCCCCACCCCATGCTTGGCAACACCAGCGCTTACACAACAAGATCCCACAAATTCGGCATGTTCACTACGACTCCCACTAACTTTTTTTTAAAGATGCCCCATAGAAAGCATTCTTTCTGGTTGTATCACAGCTTGGTCTGGCTCCTGCTCTGCCCAAGACCGCAAGAAACTACAAAAGGTCGTGAATGTAGCCCAATCCATCACGCAAACCAGCCTCCCATCCATTGACTCTGTCTACACTTCCCACTGCCTCAGGAAAAGCAGCCAGCGTAATTAAGGACCCCACGCACCCCGGACATTCTCTCTTCCACCTTCTTCTGTCAGGAAAAGGGTACAAAAGTCTGGTCATGTACCAACCAACTCAACAACAGCTTAGAGTCATAGAGTCACAGAGGTTTACAGGCATGGAAACAGCCCTGGCCCAACTTGTCCATGCCGCTTTTTTTTAAACCCCTAAACTAGTCCCAATTGCCCACGTTTGGCCCATATCCCTCTATACCCATCTTATCCATATAACTATCTAAATGCTTTTTAAAAGACAAAATTGTACCCGCCTCTACTACTACCTCTGGCAACTTGTTCCAGACACTCACCACCCTCTGTGTGAAAAAATTGCCCCTCTGGACACTTTTGTATCTCTCCCCTCTCTCCTTAAATCTATGTCCTCTAGTTTTAGACTCCCCTACCTTTGGGAAAAGATATTGACTATCTAGCTGATCTGTGCCCCTCGTTATTTTATAGATCTCTATAAGGTCACCCCTCAGCCTCCTACGCTCCAGAGAAAAAAGTCCCAGTCTATCCAGCCTCTCCTTATAACTCAAACCATCAAGTCCCGGTAGCATCCTAGTAAATCTTTTCTGCACTCTTTCTAGTTTAATAATATCCTTCCTATAATAGGGTGACCAGAACTGTACACAGTATTCCATGTGTGGCCTTACCAATGTCTTGTACAACTTCAACAGGACGTCCCAACTCCTGTATTCAATGTTCTGACCGATGAAACCAAACATGCTGAATGCCTTCTTCACCACTCTGTCCACTTTCAAGGAGCAATGAACATGTACCCCTAGATCTCTTTGTTCTGTAACTCTCCACAACGCCCTACCATTAACTGAGTAAGTCCTGCCCTGGTTCAATCTACCAAAATGCATCACCTCGCACTTGTCTAAATTAAACTCCATCTGCCATTCGTCAGCCCACTGGCCCAATTGATCAAGATCCCATTGCAATTGGAGATAACCTTCTTCACTGTCCACTATGCCACCAATCTTGGTGTCATCTGCAAACTTACTAACCATGCCCCCTATATTCTCATCCAAATCATTAACATAAATGACAAATAACAGTGGGCCCAGCACTGATCCCCGAGGCACACCGCTGGTCACAGGCCTCCAGTTTGAAAAACAACCCTCTACAACCACCCTCTGGCTTCTGTCAAGAAGCAAATTTTGTATCCATTTAGATACCTCACCCTGGATCCCGTGAGATTTAACTTTAGGCAACAACCTACCATGCGGTACCTTGTCAAAGGCCTTGCTAAAGTCCATGTAGACAACATCAACTGCACTGCCCTCATCTACCTTCTTGGTTACCCCTTCAAAAAACTCAATCAAATTTATGAGACATGATTTTCCACTCACAAAACCATGCTGACTGTCCCTAATCAGTCCTCGCATCTCTAAATGTCTGTAGATCCTGTCTCTCAAAATACCTTCCAACAATTTACCCACCACAGATGTGAGGCTCACTGGCCTGTAGTTCCCAGGCTTTTCTCTGCAGCCCTTTTTAAACAAAGGCACAACATTTGCCACTCTCCAATCTTCAGGCAACTCACCCGTGACTATCGATGATTCAAATATCTCTGCTAGGGGACCCGCAATTTCCTCCCTCGCCTCCCACAATGTCCTGGGGTACACTTCATCAGGTCCCGGGGATTTATCTACCTTGATGCGCTTTAAGACTTCCAGCACCTCCTTCTCTGTAATATGTACACTCCTCAAGACATCACTATTTATTTCCCCAAATCCCCTAACATCCATGCTTTTCTCAACAGTAAATACTGATGAGAAATGTTCATTTAGGATCATCATAGAAATCATAGAAACCCTACAGTGCAGAAGGAGGCCATTCGGCCCATCGAGTCTGCACCGACCACAATCCCACCCAGGCCCTACCCCCACATATTTTACCCGCTAATCCCTCTAACCTACGCATCCCAGGACTCTAAGGGGCAATTTTTTTAACCTGGCCAATCAACCTAACCCGCACATCTTTGGACTGTGGGAGGAAACCGGAGCACCCGGAGGAAACCCACGCAGACACGGGGAGAACGTGCAAACTCCACACAGACAGTGACCCGAGCCGGGAATCGAACCCGGGACCCTGGAGCTGTGAAGCAGCAGTGCTAACCACTGTGCTACCGTGCCGCCAGAGATCTCACCATATTTCCCAAGAGATCTCACCCATCTCTTGTGGATCCGCACATAGATGACCTTGTTGATCCTTAAGAGGCCCTACTCTCTCCCTTGTTACTCATTTGCCCTTTATGTATTTGTAGAAGCTCTTTGGATCCTCCTTTGTCTTATCTGCCAGAACAATTTTGTGTCCCCTTTTTGCCCTCCTGACTTCTCTCTTAACTCTACTCCTACACCCCCTATACTCTTCAAGGGATCCACTTGATCCCAGCTGCCTCTGCATGTCATGTACCTCTTTCTTCTTCTTGACCAGGGCCTCAATATCCCGAGTCATCCAGGGTTCCCTACTTCTGCCAGCCTTGCCCTTCACTCTAAGAGGAATGTGTTTACACTGAACCCTGGTTAACACACTTTTGAAAGCGTGCCACTTACCAGACGTCCCTTTGCCTTCCCACAGACTCCCCCAATTAACTTTTGAAAGTTCCTGCCTGATACCATCAAAATTGGCCTTGCCCCAATTTAGAATATAACTTTTGGGCCAGACCTATCATTCTCCATCGCTATCTTAAAACTAATAGAATTATGGTCACTGGTCCCAAAGTGATCCCTCACTAACACTTCTGTCACCTGCCCTTCTTATTTCCCAAGAGGAGGTCAAGTTTTGCCCCCTCTCCAGTCGGGCCATCCACATACTGAATGAGAAATTCCTCCTGAATACACCCAACAGCTTGCTGTTTGTCATTTTCATAAATGACCTGGATGAGGAAGTGGAGGGATGGGTTGGTAAGTTTGCCGACGACACGAAGGTTGGTGATGTTGTGGATAGGTTGGAGGGATGTCAGAAGCTGCAGCGTGACATAGATAGATGCAAGACTGGGCAGAGAGTGGCAGATGGACTTCAACCCAGATAAATGTGTAGTGGTCCATTTTTGCAGGTCAAATGGGATGAAGGAGTATAATATCAAGGGTAAGACACTTAGCAGTGTCCTTGGGGTCCGGGTCCATAGGACTCTTAAATCGGCCCCGCAGGTGGAGGAGGTGGTTAAGAAGGCGTATGGTGTGCTGGCCTTCATCAATCGAGGGATTGAGTTTAGGAGTCCGGGGGATAATGATGCAGCTTTATAAGACCCTTGTCAGACCCCACTTGGAGTACTGTGCTCAGTTCTGGTAGCCTCATTACAGGAAGAATGTGGAAAAGATTGAAAGGGTGCAGAGGAGATTTACAAGGATGTTGCCTGGATTGAGTGGCATGCCTTATGAGGATAGGCTGAGGGAGCTCGGTCTTTTCTCCTTGGAGAGACGAAGGATGAGAGGTGACCTGATAGAGATGTACAAGATGTTGAGCGGCATAGATTGGGTGGATTCTCGGAGGCTTTTTCCCAGGGCTGAAATGGCTGCTACGAGAGGACACAGGTTTAAGATGCTGGGGAGTAGGTACAGAGGAGATGTCAGGGGTAAGTCTTTCACTCAGAGGGTGGTGGGTGAGTGGAATCGGCTGCCGTCAGTGGTGGTGGAGGCAAACTCAATAGGGTCTTTCAAGAGACTTCTGGATGAGTACATGGGACTTAATAGGATTGAGGGTTATAGGTAAGCCTATATATAAGCCTAGGTGGGTAGGGACATGACCGGCGCAACTTGTGGGGCCGAAGGGCCTGTTTGTGCTGTAGTTTTTCTATGTTTCTATGTTCTAGCTTCTTCCCTGCTGGGGTCAGAATTTTGAATGGACCTAGCTTATATTAAGTTGATCTTTCTCTATACCATAGCTATGGCTGTAACATTACATTCTGCACCCTTTCCTTTCCTTCTCCCCTCTGCATTCTATGAATGGTATGTTTTGTCTGTATAGCAGGCAAGAAATTATACTTTTAACACTTGGGAGAGGGGAGTGTGCAGAGGGACCTGGGTGTCCTTGTGCACCAGTCGCTGAAGGTAAGCATGCAGGGGCAGCAGGCGGTAAAGAAGGCGAATGGTATGTTGGCCTTCATTGCGAGAGGTTTCGAGTACAGGAGCAGGGATGTGTTGTTGCAATTATACAGGGCCTTGGTGAGGCCACACCGAGAGTATTGTGTGCTGTTTTGGTCTCCTTTTCTGAGGAAGAATCATAGAATCCCTACAGTACAGAAGGAGGCCATTTGGCCCATCAAGTCTGCACCGACCACAATCCCACCCAGGCCCTATCCCCGTAACCCCACCTATTTACCCTGCTAACCCCCCCCCCCCCCCCCCCCCCCCCCCCCGACACTAAGGGGCAATTTAGCATGGCCAATCCACCTAACCCGCACATCTTTGGGACTGTGGGAGGAAACCAGAGCACCCGGAGGAAACCCACGCAGACACGGGGGGAGAACGTGCAAACTCCACACAGACAGTGACCCGAGCCGGGAATCGGACCCGGGTCCCTGGTGCTGTGAGGCAGTGGCGCTAACCCACTGTGCCACCGTGCCGCCCCTAATAACTCCTATTTACCATTGGAATTATTAGATATTTACATGGAATGGCATTAAATTAAAAGCACAATGTAGAATGTTCTTGCTCTGGAGGGAGTGCAGTGAAGGTTTACCAGGCTGATTCCGGGGATGGCGGGACTGGTATATGAGGATCTGAATCCCACATACAGTCCAATTAGACAGCTTAATGAATACTTGTTAGACATTTACTGGTGGGTTGGTGTTGCAGGGACTGCCTTGCTCATCTATCTGAAATCTACAGTGTTTATCACCTATTCCCAAAGACAATTTCCATGTTCTTATGAGAATGACATCTTGTAACAATAGCTAATTACCAAAATTAATTAACTTTGATATTTGTAATTGATGTATGAGGAGAGATTGACCAGGTTAGGATTGTTTTCACTGGAGTTCAGACGAATGAAGGGAGGATCTCATAGAGACTTATAAAATTCTAACAGGACGAGACAGGGTAGATGCAGGGAGGATGTTCCCGATGGTGGGGGGAGTCCAGAACCAGGGGGTCACAGTCTGAGGATTCGGGGGAGACCATTTAGGACGGAGGTGAGGAGACATTTCTTCACCCAAAGAGTGGTGAGTCTGTGGAATTCATTCCCACAGGAAGTAGTTAGAGTCATAGAGGTTTACAGGACGGAAACAGGCCCTCGCCCCAACTTGTCCATGCCAGTCTTTTTTTAAAAAACCCCTAAGCTAATTCCAATTGCACGCATTTGGCCCATATCCCTCTATACCCATCGTACCATGTAACTATCTAAATGCTTTTTAAAAGACAAAATTGTACCCGCCTCTACTACTACCTCTGGCAGCTCGTTCCAGACACTCACCACCCTCTGTGTGAAAAAAGTGCCCCTCTGAACACTTTTGTATCTCTCCCCTCTCACCTTAAACCTATGCCCTCGAGTTTTAAATTCCCCTACCTTTGGGAAAAGATATTGACTATCTAGCTGATCTGTGCCCCTCATTATTTTATAGACCTCGATAAGATCACCCCTCAGCCTCCTACGCTCCAGAGAAAAAAGTCCCAGTCTATTCAGCCTCTCCTTATAACTCAATCCATCAAGTCCCGGTATCATCCTCGTAAATCTTTTTTGCACTCTTTCTAGTTCAATAATATCTTTTCTATAATAGGGTGACCAGAATTGCACACAGTATTCCAAGTGTGGCCTCACCAATGTCTTGTACAACTTCAACAAGACGTCCCAACTCCTGTATTCAATGTTCTGACCAATGAAACCAAGCATGTCGAATGCCTTCTTCACCACTCTGTCCACCTGTGACTCCACTTTCAAGGAGCTATGAACATGTACCCCTAGATCTCTTTGTTCTGTAACTCTCCCCAACGCCCTACCGTTAACTGAGTAAGTCCTGCCCTGGTTCAATCTACCAAAATGCATCGCCTCGCACTTGTCTAAATTAAACTCCATCTGCCATTCGTCAGCCCACTGGCTCAATTGATCAAGATCCCGTTGCAATCCGAGATAACCTTCTTCACTGTCCACTATGCCACCAATCTTGGTGTCATCTGCAAACTTACTAACCATGCCTCCTAAATTCTTTGATGCCAAAACATTGAATGTATTCGAGAGGCGGCTGGATATAGCACTTGGGGCGAACGGGGTCAAAGGTTATGGGGGGAAAGCAGGATTAGGCTATTGAGTTGGATGATCAGCCATGATGGTGATGAATGGTGGAGCAGGCTCGAAGGGCCGAATGGCCTCCTCCTGTTCCTATCTTCTATGTTTCTATGACCCCCCCCACACCGCCCCCCCCCACGCCCCTGCCCAATGACGCAGTCAGCTTCACAGTTACGAAGGGCGCGACCCTGATTTGCATGGATTAGCATACATTTTCATATACTTAGCGGGGGGGGGGGGGGAGTTTATCGTTGCTACCCCCGCCCTCAGCCCATCCCCCCCACCCATCAGCCGTGACATCACGCGGGCACGATTCCCCCACCGGGCTTCTACAGCGAGGAAATCCGGCGTCACGATCTCTGAGTGGGAGGTCGGAGGTCAGAGCGCCTGCCACCACCGAGCACCAGGGGAGGTCCGAGGGGAGGGAGAGGGCAACGGGCAGCTCTGTGCGTGGAGTGGGAGGGGAGGGGGCGAAGGGTTGAAAATGAAGAGAGGGCTGTTGGAGGTGTGTGTGACTGAACCCGTGGGGGGGTCGGGGGGGGGGTCAGTAAGTGAGTTGTTGGTGCTGAGTCCATCCCCGGTGCGGGGGTGGGGGAGTGGGGGGTCACGTATGAGAGTCCATTTCTGGGGATATTTAAGGTTTTTTAAAGTTTATTTATTAGTATCACAAGTAAGCTTACATTAACACTGCAAAGAAGTTACTGTGCAAATTCCCTAGTTGCCACACTCTGGCGCCTGTTCGGGTAACACTGAGGGAGAATTTAACCTGGCCAATCCACCTAACCTGCACATCTTTGGACACTAAGGGGCAATTTAGCATGGCCAATCCACCGAAACTTCACATCTTTGGACACTAAGGGACAATTTAGCACGGCCAATCCATATAACCTACACATCTTTCAGACTGTGGGAGGAAACCGGAGCACCCGGAGGAAACCCACGCAGACACGGGGAGAACGTGCAGGCTCTGCACAGACAGTGACCCGAGCCGGGAATTGAACCTGTGTCCCTGGCGCTGTGAGGCAGCAGCGCTAACCCACTGTGCCACCGTGCCACCAACAGCGGTACTCGGCAACAACAGTGGGATCGAGCTGGGATGATGATTCTTCACTTCCTTCCTGGTTCGTTATCCTGGCGGTGAGTATCTAATACGTGGCGGAGGGGTTATCGGAGACCAGAAGGTAGGAGCGGGAGGAGGCCATTCGGCCCTTCGGCAGGCTCGAAGGTCCAAATGGCCACGTCCCGCTCCGATTTTCGAATGCAGGCTAGAACGGTGTGGAGTGCTGTTTGCGCCCGGTGACTAGGTATCCCTGTCAGTTCAGCCTTGGGGAGGGCA